>NC_138375.1:75733248-75832097 GCF_054177405.1 Leptonychotes weddellii | reverse complement strand
TTGCTGGAGTGGTGGGGGGTGGGAGGGATTGGGTGGCTGGGTGATAGACATTGGGGAGGGTATGTGCTATGGTGAGCGCTGTGAATTGTGTAAGACTGTTGAATCACAGACCTGTACCTCTGAAACAAATAATTCATTATATGTTAAAAAAAAGAAGATAGTAGGAAGGGAAAAATGAAGGGGGGGGATCAGAGGGGGAGACAAACCATGAGAGACTCTGGACTCTGAGAAACAAACTGAGGGTTGTAGAGGGGAGGTGCGTGGGGGGAGGGGTTAGCCTGGTGATGGGTATTAAAGAGGGCACGTACTGAATGGAGCACTGGGTGTTATACGCAAACAATGAATCATGGAACACTACATCAAAAACTAATGATGTAATGTATGGTGATTAACATAACATAATAAAAAAAATGTGAGAGGTGAAAGAAAAGAATTTCCAAGAAATAAACAAAACAAAACAAAAAACCTATCACAATGGTCCCTGAAATGTTAAAACCCAGAATATCTAATCACAGATGCAAAATAGAAAAAGGTTAAATAAATGCTACCTTGTCAATTTTTGAGTGGCATCTTTGATTCTGCAGTCCACAGCCATATAATTGCAATTCCTGGCCATGCTGATACATTTTTAATTCAATACATGGATCTAGTATTTATTGATTTAATAAGGTTAGGATATTACATTGTTGCTGGTACTGATGAACTGTCAGCAATTCAATCTAGTAAAATCTTACAGAGGAATATATATTTTAGGGGAGAGAGAGACAATGGCTATGTAAATGTAATCCCTTCACTACATATGAAAGTGCAAAGAGCAAAGCCCCTTCTTTCCCAGACTGCTTTGAGCTCCAGACATTTGCTTTTACTAAAGATGTTGGCCACCAACTGATTGAGGTTTCAGTGAAGAGACTGCAGCAAAGCCTTGCAGGTACACCTTCAAAATTAAGGAAAGCAATGATGTATCTCCCAATTTCCAACCTCTGGCCTCTCCTCATAGGTTCTGAGGCATGTACCCATGCAAAAACATACACATGCACATACACACACAGCCCCAAAGACCTGAGCCCTTAACAGACTTTAAAAGAGCCTTCAGTGATTTCCCTCTCTGGACCCTAACACTGTCCGCAGCTTCATTAGCATGCAGGTGTACATAAAAGAAGGGAGAGAACTCAAAAGCAACTCTGCCAAAATACAACCAAAGGAGACAGACTTTAAAGGCTATGTGAAAGTAAGGAGGTATTATAGGATCCAGAATCAGAAAAGGGGAGAAAAATCCACCAAAGTTGCTGAAACACTTGGGGACTATTAGAAAGCTTTTTGCACAGCTGTGCTACCCTGTTTGTGGGCTTACTTTTCCCCCCGGTAGACACCGGGGAAGCATGTTGTCCTCCAGCTTTTCCCTGACTTTGAAGAAATGGATAATCTAAGGAGTGGTGCTGCTGCTGGGGTCAGTAGAAGTATGCTAATTGGTGAACCTAATTGCTTCAAGCAGTCCTGCCTCTAAACAGGGAGAGCAGAGTTGATGGAGTCAGTCTGTTCCTAATAAAATGAAGAAGCACTGAATTAGATTCCCAAGGAAGGCACTATAAAAGTTTCCACAGTGTAACCAAATGACTTCACCTATGCTATTACCCCTAAGATGACATCTTTGAAAGAAAGCAGAGCCCAGTCAGGCTCCGTATTCATAAATTGCCTGAGCTTAGGCCAGTGAATCTGGATTGATTTAAAAAGGCTTTTTCATCCTTCCAATCAAATGAAGTCACTGTTAATTAGATACTTTCTGTTAACAATGTCACTCTTCTCCATATTACCTGCTCACACTCGCAGCGCCTCTAGTGCAACATCTGGAGCACCAGTTCCCCTGCAATCAGTCCTCACAAGTTTGGCTGGAGGGTGGTGGTATTTCCGTTTCTCAATCCCTGTCTGAAGGAACATACTATTCAGTGTACTGATGGCAAGATACATACCAACTCTCTAATTTGCGAGATTATAAAACAATCTCTGGGAAAGCTCTCCAGATACGGTCCCCCAAAAAAATTTTTTAAGAACTACACAACGGTTTTTCTGTGTAGTTCCCGCCTTGTAGACAGATGTTTTCAAAAATGCCGCAGGCCACAAAGTTAACTCCCACTGACTTTTCAGCTTCTTAAGAACGAGCTCCTCCTTAAACTAGAAAACCGGGTTTGAGGTTTCCTAGCCTCACCCCAAGCCTTGCTCCTTACCCCCTCTCAGCCCAACACCTGAAGAGGACTAGGTGCCCAAGGGAGGGCCAACTGTCAGCTCCGGAGCACGGGAACACCGCAAAGGCTCAGAGGGCTCTAGCCAGGGAGGGCAAAAAGCGTAATGGGGACGACTGCCAAGGCGGTCTCTTTCGACCGTGAGTCTCTGAACTTTACAAAGTTGGGCCAAAAGCCGGCTCACACTCCCTCTTGGCCCATACCAAGGAAGTTTGCTGCACCGACCCTGGGGCGCAAACTGCCAGCGCCGACCGAGGGCGTGGGCCTAGGGTTCCGCAGCGTGCGCCACTCGCCGGTCTTGCCTGGTTTCCTTCTTAAATCTTACCCCGCACCGGCCCAGGACTTTGTCACTCAGGCCAGCTCTCGGGGTAGGGACCTTCAGCACCGGCGAGAGCGCGATCCCCCGGCCCGGGACCCTCGCCGCGCGAAGCGACTCACTTGCCTCGAGCGCCCGGAAGCCAACCCTGCGAGCGAGGCTTCGTGCCCGGATGTGGGCCTCGCTTCCGGGAACTGCTCCCGCCTCGGCCGTTATCAGGGCTAGGGATCCCCGGCTTCGAGGGAAGTAGTGGGAGGGACCCCGGGGCCCTCCAAGGGAGCCTGGTTCGCAGAGTGCAGGATTCGTTCGCAAGAGAGCGCCCTTGTGGGGTGAGAAATGTGAGGAGACACACGGGTGTAAAGGCCCTTGACTGGGACGCGGATGGCGCGGACTTGGGCCAAATGCCTCCTGGCCGCCCTCAGGGCCCACACCGCTCAGGACCCACACCGCTCAGGGCCCACGCTGATCCGAGGGCTTGGGCGGACAAGAGGCCGCCTCAGGCAGTTCAGGACCCTGGCAGTCCTGAGGCAGCAGGCCTTCAGGAAAGCCTCAGGGACCTGCCGCCAGGTCACAGACTTCATCCTGGGCAGGGCGTGAACCTGCACCTGGCACCCTGTCCCTGACTCCGAAACGCCCAAGTATCTTGGAGACCACGGCCTTGGAGTACTCCCCTGCTAAGGAAGACGGAGGGTCAAGGGTGGGGGGTCGACAGCCAAGTGACAGTGAGCCTTGATTTCCTCGACATCACAGAGGGCAGAACCACACTAGATGAGGTTAGACAGTCACAGTGGAAGGACAGAACCATACCGAGACAGGCACACTCTGGGAGTTGGGACTCTTAATTACACTTCTTCAAATCTTTGACCTCAAAGCTTCGCCCGTGACAACGTATGCCTTCTCCCCAAGAGGGTTTGGGGAAATTAACTTTCCTGGGACTCTTTCATCCCTGGGATGTGGGCTCAGGGAGGAAGGCAGGCAATAGCAGCCGCCGAAACACCTGCGATCTCTCAATATAATAAAATCTGGACAAGGATTGGAGTTCTTTCTCCTTCCGATTCCAGAGGGAGCTCAAACCTGAAGCATCAAGGTTATCCTTCTCCAAAGAGTAAAACAGGATACTCGCAAAATCTGCTAGGGACACAACCGCCCGCACCTGAAGGGCGTTCCCCCTCGCAAACGGAAAAGGCGATCTGGATTTTTTGTTTTTTCATTTTAGTGCCTGAGGGAACCTAAGTTGGGGGCTTGCTCAGTGTAATACAATCTTGACCCTCTGGAGACTAAACCAGAACTGAGCAAAGAGAAAACAGGCGAGAGAAGGTGTTGGGGAGAAAGTGGTGGGCAGAAGTCTGGGAAAGGTGGTGCACAAGAGCTGCTCTGACCCGGCGGCGGGACCCAGGGCTGCTAAATCCCCGGGACGCCCGGCTCCAGGACTCTGGGCAAACCCGGCAAAATATGACCACGTGCTTTGGCGCTGCAGTTTGGGGCGACACACACACAGCGGCACTTGTCTTTCTTTCCTGGTCCCGGGGTCCCTCTGAGGTTCTTCAGACAGCTGAACCCCGCGAGTTCCCGCCGAGCTCGGCCACTTGACCACTTCGCTCATGCTGGACGAGGGGTAACTCTAAAAAGCGCAGAACAAACTGCTTGCCGTATGGGGACCCAGTCCCGCGCAGAGGAAGGGCTGATAGAGTGACAGAGCCCAGGGAATAGCGGCCAAGGCTCCCCATCCCCAACCCCAACCCCCCCTTCGATCCGGTCACTTGTCATCCGGAGCTCTCCCGGGTCCTTGTCACGCCCCGCTCTCCAGGGCCACACGACAACCCCTTGACAGCCCGAGCTGCGCGCCCTGGTGGCTCCCAGGTGCCCCAGCCCTGAGAGCCAGGGCTCAGCCCTTACTGAAGCCTCTAAATACAAACGGCACAAGCGCCGCTTTTCTTGCATCCAGATCTGCGTCTTCTACTCCCACCTAGCAATGTCTCGCCGACGTTTGGGGTGGTGGTTGTTCTTTTTAAAGTATGTTAAAGGATCATTGGCGTCTCCCCGTCAAGTGATTGCGCCTTTATCCCCATCAATTAACCACAGCTCCGACGGCTGCTTTTAAGAACTAAGTTGAGCTGCAAAAGTAGGTATACACTTTCAGGCAGATGTTGTCATCTCCCGCAGAGATAAACGGCCGGCGGGGCCAGCCCCGCAGCTTCAGCAGCTGGCCGTGCAGCGCTGGACCAGGCTAAGCACTTGCCGCTACGGGACTGAAAGGGAGGTCCCCAGCCTACGCTGCGCTAGTGCGCCTGGAGCCTGGAAGAGCCGGGAGGGCCCTAGCTCTCGGACCTCAAGCGTTGTGCACGTCAGGGGGAAGTGTGTCCAGAGTTGTGCCAGGGAAAACGCCCAAAAACCGAGCCATGCGTTTTTGCGCAGAGTGGAGAATGTTCGCAAAGCCCGAGCTCCCCGCCAGAAGAGGGGCGTGGAAGACAAGGGGACAGAATAATGAGTTTGGCTGGCAGCCCTCCTCCGGCAAACCTCACCTCTTCTTCCCGCCACTGTAGCCTCCTTCCTCCTTGCAGTAGCAGACCCCCGGAATCCCAGACCCCCTTGTGGAGGAAAGCGCAGTGTTGTATAGGGATGCTGGATACGGAACTAGGGAATCCGGGACAGAAACGTCGCATTTAGGACAAAGGGGTTCACTAGGGACCGCCGCGGGCTTCCGCAAGACGCGTCTTTCCACTCTTTCTCACCCCCAATCACTCCCTAGGACTTGGGGCAAGGCTGTCGCACGCAGCTGGGAGGCCCCGAGGGCTAAAGTTAGGAGGGAATAGGGGACGTGGCCCTCACTGCAGTTACAGGGCTTTCCTCCCGACAGTGACCACAATAAGTTTAGCCAAGGCTAAAGGAGATTAATTTCCTAGCATAATCCAATTAAAAGATTTCTAAAGTAATCTTTTGCGAAAATGAAAAAAAGAAGTGCGCAGCGAAAGAGGGGACTGGTTTTGATGACAGTGATTTATAACCTCGGCACAACTGCGCTGGTCCCTCGCTCTCATGCACGCGATTTGACCAGAGCATTCAGTCGGTGCCTCCATTCCAAAACCCTAGCCTTTCTGAAAGACAGCCATCCATCACCCCAACCTGGGCTGGGGTTGCTTACAAGCACCATAGACTTTTTTAAGTGCTATTAGATTTATGGTCTCTTTTTCAATGCCCATCCAGAGTAATTAGCACATATGTTCTAAATAGATGATAGTTTTGTGAGCAATAAAGCAATTACCCATCGTTGGAGCTGACAGTTCCTCCAACTAAACTCCAACCAGCAGCTAATTGGAAAAGTCATTTCAGCTCCATTGTCTGCAATTAGTCCTGCTAAACTACTACACCCAACTAGCTGGTTTGAGGTTAATTTATTCAGTGTTGTATTTGCAGGAATGAGGCATTGGCACGAAGGGACTTGCCTTTTGCCCCTCCAGACTGCGCCCTGGAACTAGAGAAGCAGGTGGGAGTGAGAGGCCAACATTTTGGGGCCGGAATGATTCCCAGGGGAGGGAGTGCCTGGCTGCCTCAGCTTCAAGGTCAGTGTCCACCTCGCTGAATGCAGCAGACAGAAAAAGTCAGTGTTTCTCCTACTGGGCAGTAACTGAAAGAAATTGCTCAGTGTGTGCTACCAAAACCTTGGTTAAAAGTAAGCATAGAAGAGGTGACTAGGTCCTGAGCTCACCTTTCCTCCCGCATGCCCAGTCCTGACCCTAAGCCACCAAACTGTCCCTAACGGATAAATGTGGACTCACACCCACCAAAATAGCAAAATTCTGAGCCCTCACTGCAGAGAGGGAGCCTCCAATTCTTGGAGGAGTTCGGAGAAAGAAAAGACTAGAAAAGTCAGGAAGCCCTGCTTCTGCTTTCAGCCTCTCTGAACACAAAGTCACTTCACCCTTGATACTGGGGTTTCTCCTTGACTTTTTCCTTTCTTTCTTTTCTTTTCTTTTCTTTCCTTCTTATTTTTTTTCTTCTTTCCTTTCTAAAGTTAAGCCCAATGAATCCAATACTTGTGCACAGTGAGTGGAAAAAATGTGTTAAACGTCGGTTTGACGCCCCACCGGAGCTTCCAAATATCCAGCGGCTGGGATTCTTCTACTTAATTTAATCTTTATTAGACAGGGCGGCTCCTACCCCCCTATTCACCAGGAAACACCAGGAAACACCAGGAAACGGATCCGTTGGGGTTCAGAATTGAGAAGAGGAGTTAAAGAGGGATTAATCCTCTCCCTCCCAACCTCAAACTTTGGAACATCGATCTCCTGTAGGCTGGGGTAGAGAGGAGGGGTTCAAGGTCCTGGCCCTGACAGCCAAGGGTCTCTGCAGTCTGGAGCAGGGGGCAGGGAGGCTGGCAGGTTGAGATGGGAACTTGTAGCCCCGGTAACCATGTATTCCTCTACGGGAATTTACAGCAAAGTGACCCAGGCTCTAAGAGAGATGCGAATCTTACTTAAAAGAACATGGGGTGGTGGGGAGTGCGGAGAGCTTCTTAGGAGGTAAAGCCCAGTGCTTTCAGTCCTGGAAATCAAATGTTCTTTTCTGGATAGCCATTTATACTTTAGCTGTGGATTGTTTCTCCTTTTTAAAATAACTATAATGCTTAAGGAAGACAATTTAAGTGGTATTTTAGTTAGCATATGAAACTTAACTAGAATAATTCTAATTTCAAAACAAATTGTAATCAGTTGCTCAGCTTCAAAGGTTTGGAGGTATGTATCTATAGCAAGAAAACCTTTTAAGTTGCCTAATGTCAGGCTCTTGTTTTCCACTTATTTATTGTATTTTAACCAATTTAATTCCAAGAAAGACCGAAAAGAAAAAATACTGGGGAGAAATTGAAAGTAATGATCTCGCTTTACCCCATCACCTCTCACCTGTCACACAACCTTTACCCTCTGAAAAGAAATCCTCCTGTTAGTGTGACTTCCAGTTGAAAACAGAAAGGAAATAAGATGTTTGCACTAAAAAGCTGTCCATCGTGCTCTCAATTATTTGCTTTCTTTGGGGGGATTTAAATATGACATCTCAGAGAGCAAGGGCAAGAAAAAGCTGAAGGAAGAGTCAGCTGAAAGTATCACCAGGATCTGGTAGGGAATCCTCAAGTGGGTGTGTGTGTGTGTGAAGGCAAAATAACCCACCCAAACCCTGCCCCCAGAGTGTAGAAGAAACTTTTATGTATATATCCATGCACTCTGAAAAATCTTTAAGCACACGAGTGCAGAAATGTAGTCCTACGCAAGCTCAGCTAGCTATGCACACACATGTATTCACTTCTGGAGTAAAGGCATTTCATTGCTCCCATAGTTTCTTTCCATTAAGAGCGATTAGATGATGTCTATTCAAAGTTGCTGATCCAGAGAGAAAATAAGAGCAGATAAAAGGAGATTTCAAGTGACCTCCTCGTCCCTTTCACACCAACCTGAGCCCTAGAATAGCCAAGGATCAACTAACACAAAAGCCCTTTCCTTTTTCTTTTCAGCTTCAGAAGATTTCCTGCAAAGGGTTAACAATAAAACAGAACTATCCTCAAGTTTTGTTAGATCATGCTTTTGGAATACTTTATTAACTCCTCCCATAGTTGGGCTAGGTTTATTATTCACCTCTGAAACAGGTAAATAAAATATACATAGCGTAACAGAGGGCATAATTATTTACTACTCCATGTAGTTTGTATCAGTTGTGTGTACTATGCTCATACTTTTTCATTTAAACTTTACCTAACCGCCCCCCACCCCCCACTGATGGAGGACACTGTAATAAACATATCTTTCCACTGACAATTTAAAAGGAAATGTTAGCTTTATTATTTAGATCAACCTTCTGATAGGTAAATACTATTGTAATATGACCATAGTTACCAACAGATCTGCTGGCTTTGTGAGTCAATACTTTTTCACTAATTTATTTTATAGGCCGTTAAGAAAGTGACATTAAAGAATTAAACATATTTGAGCAGACTTTAATCAGTAATGTCCAACTCAGATCTACTCTGATGGGCTAATCCTGCAGTAAAAGAAATTGGTGCCCTGACAGGTAACTATTACAAGAAATTATATGGTTTAGTAGATTGTATTGTCAGGGAACTTTAACAAGCTTCAAAGTCATTTCAGAATTCCAACTTTTCATCCAAACCCAACCCATTTTCCCCCAGGAAAAAGAACCACACAGTTATTCTTCATTCTAGTCCAGCATTTAAAATAAAGAAGTACTCTGCAGTATAAAAGTCTCCAGTTCTTTCCTTCTTTTGCATAAATGCATTTAGATAGCTAAGGTTTGATTTTTACAAAAAGTAAATATTTGGCCTTGGCTTCTCTAGTGTGCTAGGAATGATTGTCACTTTTCCTCCGATAAAAGGCTTGGATTTGCATCCAAAGGTCAGCACTTGCTCTCCTGCCATCCTCCCGTGGCTACTCGGGGCCCTCTAACTAGAGGCCCAAGCAGAATGAGGAACTGCTGCCCTTATCTCTCGTTCCAAAACACATGCTTTGAATGGCTGATTTGTGATAGAAAACTAAACCGCTTTCTAAGGTAAAGCACTTATCTCTGGGCGTTTTGACCCAAAGGTGACAAAGAAAAAATGCCTACTAGAGTGATAGTGAATATGGAAGCCTACTGATCTGTGGTTCAACTCCATGGGCAGGCTAAAAGCAGGCAGTCCAGCAGAAGCCCAGCTCCCAATTTGGCCTTTCCATCCTTGTTTTCATTTTAACAAAGGCAGAACTTTTCACAACTGGGCAGCCACAATACAGACTGAGTTCAGTCTTGTGAGGAGGGATTTCTGACATAGGCAGAGTCTTTTGTTTGTTTGTTTGGGTTTTCATTTTGACTTCTTAATAATCATGAAACACTGGGCAGGCATTTCTGTGCCTCTCTCCGTCCTCTTCTTCAAAGTATCATTCTAAAGACCATTTTCAACATACTTCTTCTTCAACTATGTTCTTCCTGGCCTTAATCTCATGCCAAGGGAGACTAATTGATTCGGCACCTTTAAAACAAGCTCTTTGGGAAAGGTCTGCAGTAAGAGCATAAGAACTGACCTTTCTCCCAATGATTGCAGGCATGTTCATCTCTCCAGATGGGCGTGATAAAACAGGGTTATTTCTGTTCTCTGTTCTCTCTAAACAGAAAAATATCACTTTTAACAATTTAGGGGGTAGGGAAAAGGTATAGGAGATAACTTTCTACACATACCCTACACATGGTCATTTGTAGGGTCTCATCACCCTTGAACTAGATGTAGAGAATGTTTTCACAAGGTCACCTTTGTTTAGTGTGATTTACCAAAACGCCAAAATGAATGATCTGGTGAGTTTTGAAGAGCAAAATACCAACATCAAAAAGGTAATAGGATTAATGAAGACTGATTGGGCCTTCTGGAAAGAAAGATTTGGGGTAGGAGGATGTTAATCAACTAGAAAGTCTGCTTAGATCTGGACTCTGGGGCCAGGAATGCGAGTCAATGCAGTATATGCAGCCACCAATCTCTGCTTCTCTCCTTTTCCCACTAAGTCATAACTGTTTACTGGCTCTCCAGTTAGGAGAGATCAAGTGTTGTGTGGAAGATCTTTCAAAAAGTAACTAAGGCTGAGCCATGATGCTAACAAACCACAAAGGAAAGTAAGCCTACAGCCCGATTCCTCTTTCCCAAGCAGAGGGGTGAATTCCCATCATCCCTTAGGAGAACCACACTGGAGACTGTTTGCACTGAATGGGGCTATGGGGACCAGGCTGTCAGAGGAAGACTTCAGAAAGGAAGTTGGGGAGTCCAGACCCTGGTGAGCATTTTCCCATCCCTGGATGGGCCTCACCAGGAGAGAGAGAGACCTTGGAGAGGACCCAGTATATATGGTTACTGGGCTGGCAGTCTCAAGTAGGGTATTGAGGCAAGGGCCGCAGTGGGTCTAGGTCCAAGAGCCACATGCACACGCTTGGACCTAAAGGCAACCGAGGTAAAGGGCTGGGGTGAGAAAGGAGGGAAAGAGATCTGGAGAAGAGGGGTGAAATAAGGGTGGATATTGCAACTGTGTTTTCTTCTCCTGCAGCTGAGTGTGCCTGGACACTTGGGTGGAATGTAAGTTGGGGGACCTACATGCTCCCACAAAATATGATCATTTTTCTGTTCTACCCAATAAAAACAGGTATCTTATGTCAGGCTTGAGAGTGGGGTGCATAAGGCCCCAGGACCAGTGTGCCAAGTTGAACCAGTAACAAAGAACAGCCTCACAGAGAGAAAGCAGAGCTGCCCAGGACCTGAGCTGACCCCCCCGCCCCCCCCCCGCCCAGTCGCTCCATGGAAGCCATTTTGCTAGGGCTGAGGCTGCGAGCACAAGTGGAGGCACACCCACAGAGTGTGCAAACGCGGTAGGGAACACAAGGTCCGTAAGAACAGAGCCCTGAGTGCCGCTTGGGCTAGACGAGTCCCGGAGGAGGACAGCACTCTTCCTCGAAAAACCTCGGTTTCCACCTGCCTGCCCGCTCTTGAGACAGAAATGTAGCACACAGGACCGGCGGAAGGGCGATCTGTCCCCTGCTCCGAAAAGCCGCGAGTTTCCACTGCTACGGGCACCACCACCAACAGCCCCCATCTTCGGGACTAGGGCCGGGTACTGCACCCCTTCTTCCCTTCCTCTGGAGGAGCGGGTGGCATCTCCTGAAGCCTCGAGGGCCCCAATTGTCCCCATCCCCAGGGTCTCTTTCAAATTTGGAAGCTCAGAGTAGGGGCTAGCGGAAAGAGCCCACAGTGAGGGCGAATAGGTTCCGCCGCTCCCGGGAAGTCTCGGCTCGTCCTCGCGCCCTGCCTTCGCTCTTGCCTGCGTGGCGGGACCGAGGCCAACCTTGCCTGGCCGGCTGAATCTCGAGACCATCTAGCCCCGGGGCGCGGCCCCCGGCGTCGACTACCCCCGCCCCCTGCGCCAGCCCTGCGCGCCCTCTGACGCAAACGCGCGCCCCTGCCCAACGCAGAGGAAAGCGCTCTTGTAGGTTTTAATTGAGGCTCTTCCTTTCACACACACCCCCTCCGTCCCCACCCCTGGGAGATGACCCCTCCCCGCCCCAGCCCTCGTGCTGCCGCGCGAGGAGTATGGCTGGGCTGCGGAGCTGGGGATCTGATGTTCTGTCACCGCCGCCGCCGCCGCGGGTTCTCCACTGGGGAGAGCGGCTTGGTGTCCCTTTTAATCCGCTGACACTATCGCCCATATCAAAGAGGCAGCCATCGATCGTGTTACATTAGGGGATCCGTTACACATGGCGCCCGCAGGTGGGCGGCAGGAGCCGAGCTCGTCAGGCTCTGGCCGGAGCCAGGCAAGGCGCGGGCAACAGGGCCAGCCCGGCGAGACTCGGCAGCCGGTTCCACCGCGGTTCCCGCTCTGCACCAGCGGGACGGCGGCGCGGGTGTTAAACGCCGCCCTCCTCCTCTGCCACAGGGCTGGAGGCCCGGCATCCGTCGCCCACTGGTTGCGGGGAGGGCGGGGGTAGGGGGTAGAGGATGGGGGTGGGGAGACCTGTTTCGAATTTGGACTGACGCTTGGCTGGCATGATCCTCAGCTCCAGGAGGGGGGCGGCCGCGGTCCCTGCCTCTGCGCCGTGGCGGGACAGAGGCCGGGTGAGGGTAGCTCCTGAGCAGGCCCCGCGGAAAGTTCTCCTCATCCCGCCCTGGTTGCCTGGACTCCGGCCCTGGCCTGCAGAGGCCAAGAGAGCCAATCTCCCGACCTATCCGCATTGCCAGCCCCGAGTTCAAAAGAAACGATAATCAATTGCGTTACTTGCCTGGTGGGGAAGGACTTGGCCAAGTCTCGCTTCTGGTGCCCACGACTCACGGTCCAGGGTCCAAGGGTAGCTGGACCCGCAGACTCGGTGTCCAGCGGGCCTCCGGTTCCCTGGCGCTCGCTTTTGCCTCCTCTTCCACTCGCTCCGTCTCTCCGCGTTCTCTTTCCTTCTCCTTGTCTCCCTCTCTCTGCCTGCTTCCTCTGCCCTCGACTGCCTGCCTCTGTACTATATGGGGAGTAAAATTTCGAATTTATATATAGAAAGCTTGTTCTCTTTTTTCTTTCTCTTTTTAATCTTTTCTTCTCTTTTTTCTTTCTTTCTTTTTTTTTCTTTTCTTTTTCTTTCTTTCTTTTTTTTTTTTTTTTTTTTTGTCTTTTAATCGTGTTCCTTTCCCCTTTTAATTGACCAGGAGACGTGAGAGCGTTTATTTGGGGAGGGGGCCGAGGGCAAGGAGCCCCTGCCTGCCCCAGTCGCCTCCTCTCCGTCAGCTGCGTACAATGGGCCGCCGCTTGCAGAGTGCATTGACTGTCTCTCCATTACTCGAGCTGGAGGGGCTGTGGGGCAGGCACGGAAAAGGCTTTATTCTGCTCTTTAAAGTCGTCCCTAGTCACTAAGCGGTCGCTGACTCCCGACTTGTAGGCTGGAGAGACCGGGAAGCGCAAAACGCACCCCAAACACGCAGCGCTTCCCAAACCCCTCCCTTGTGAAATTTAAAGTGAGAACGAGTATTAAAAAACAAACCCTACCTCTGTCAATACAGCGTGGCCATTTACACCCACCTTTACCTGAGGGCGTGTTGAGGATCGGATGCTGGAGCTGAGACAAACTTTTACGCTCTCCCGAGTCGAGGGGCGGGCGGGCGAGCGCGGCTCCCACCCCCAGCGGCTGCCGCGGCGGCTTTGTCACTCCGCAGAGCTCCGCACCCGCCTGAGCCTGCCTAGGGAGCGATCTCAAAACGAGGGGGGTGCGAGTGTGCTATTGGAGAATATGTAACTAATAGAAGTATCATTTTCCCCAGTACGATCTTTCAAGGAAAAAAATCCATTGAAAGAATTTTCAAAGTGCTGTCTCCGTTTGGAGAAAAGGCGCAGGCTGCCTGCAGGGAGGGGAGGAGAGACCCGGCTGTGCGCCTCCCGGGCGCGGCTCCCGTCCGCTAGGTGGCAGCCGGAGCCAGCGATTCCTGCAGGCCCCGCGGCGGGACCGCTCCTCCTGCCCGCCCCTCCTCCCACGACCAATCGCCTTCGGGAATCGGGGTCGGTCTCTCTCTCTCTCTCTCTCTCTCTCTCTCTCCCCCTCTCCCCTTCTCCCCCTCTCCCCCCTCTCTCTCTCCCCTCCCTCCCTCCTTTTCTCCCTCCCTCTCTCTCCCTCTTTCCCCCCTCCCTCTCTCCCTCCCTCCCCACTCTCCCTCTTTCTCCCTGGCCCTCACTCTCTCTCCCTCTCTCCTCCCTCTTTCTCTCAATCTCTCCCTCTTCTTCGCCTTCTTTCTCTCTTTCCCTCTCTCTTTTTCTTTCCCTCTGCCTCCCTACCTCCCTCTCTCCCGCTCTCCTCCCTCTCCCCTGCCTCTCTCCCCCACCCTCCTCTCCCTACTCCCCTCTTCCCACCTCTCCCCATCTCCCATTTTCCCTTGTCAGTCGCTCGCCCCTTTCCTCTTTTCCTGGGACTCCGACTTGACCGCACTAACTTGACCCCCCCCCTCATGAGGACTTACTACTGTTTTATTAATAATTATTTAAGCGTTGTTTGAAGTTTGGAACAGCCTGAGAATACCAAAGAGGAAAAAAGAAAGAAGGAAAAATCGGATTGATTGTAAAGTTTATTTTTAAAATCATCATGGAATGAATAGGAGCCCTTGATTCAGATTGATTTTGTGGCAATAGCTGCATATTCCAGGAGTGTGTTTTGTCATAATTAAACCTTTAAAACCAATGTATACTTTGGGCCAAAAAATAAGGAGTCCCTACCTTGTTTCTTAAAAGGATCTAAAAAGAGCAGAATCCACACTTGGATTATGCTTATATGTGAACGAAGAAAACAATTCAAACCCAGCATATTTCATGAATCATTAAAATGGTGAGAGTTTAATTCTCATTAAAAATTTTCCTAACATTTTCAACGACACTCTGTTCACGTTCATAAAACCTAATTTTAAAAACTTTTCAGAAGAAATCAAAATAATTTCCTTCTAATTCTCTTTTAACCATTACAAGGCATTCTCCCCCTCGCCATCCCTTCCCCCTCTAGTGTTCGTGTGCGTGTGTGTGTGTGTGTGTGTGTGTGACCATAGACGACCCATACTAATCAGGTCTCAGAGTAAATAGCAGCGCAGGGCGATCTCAATGTAAATTGCGCTTGTCAGAAGCACACCCCCCTCCCTCACTTTCCCTCCTCCTCCCCTCACCATCCCCGTCAGTAGGTAGCTAAGGCGGGGGGGGGGGGAAGAAAGAAAGAAAAAGAGGAGGGGGGAGGGGCTCTCCAACCAATGGCGTGCTGGAGGCTTGGCTAACCTTAGACTCCCATTTTCTCTCCCCCCCGATTCAGGGCTCTGACCAGTCAGTCGCCTTTGATTATCAGTTGCCAGCAGCCCTTCTCTTGGCTCCTTGACACGAGCTCCATATAAGGCAGCGATCTCCATAGAAACGTGTCAGTTTCAATAGTAGTGTCAAAGTTCACTATATACAGACATTCGCGCAGATCCCCCTTTCGGAAACATTGCTCTGCGAGTCCTCCCGTTTAAACGCATTCAATTTTGGGGTCTCTCTCTCTCTCTCTCTTCTCTCTCTCTCTTCTCCTCCTCCGCCTCTCTCTCTCTCAATCTCTCAATCTCTTTCTCTCTCTTCTTTTCCCTTCTCTCCTCTCTCCCTTTTCTTTTCTTACATATTCTATTAGTTGTTTCCCTTGTATTCCTCTTCTTTCTCTTTTTCTCCCTCCTCCTTGTCTTTTACTCCATTCCTGCAGAAGAGAGAGGGCTAAACTTAAAAAAAAAAAAAAAAAAAAAAAAAGGAGGAGGAGGCACCCCCTTCGTATTCTTCTTATCGTTATTTTATACATATATGATTTTTTTTTGGAGGGAGGGTGTTGGTTCCCGGCTGAAGAGCACTTATTTAAAATACTAAAAAAAGAACATTTTTGGGCGATCTCCAGGGTTTTTTTAACTAGCTCTGTGTGTTATAGCAGAAGAAGCAGAAGAAGGAGCAAGAAAGAGGAAAAGAAGAGGATTATTTATTCGACCTACTTTGGATGTCTCTCGCTTTTTTTTTAATTGCAATTCTTTTTCTTCTGATTTTTTATTTTTTCGATTTCGCTGTGAATTCGTCGCCGGCGTGAATTATCTCGTATTTTTCTCCCTCTCCGTCACCTCCCGAAAGAAGAAGGCAGCGAGAGCCCGGCGCCACCGGCACAACAAAAAGAGCAAAGTGTGTGATCCTCCTCGCCGGCTGCCTCCCTCTCTCCAGCGCTGCCTTCCTGAATGGCTGGCTGCGTCCAGCCCTGGACCTGGCCCCCCGACACCAACGCGCCCTGATCACCGCCGGCAGCCTCGCCCCGCGCCCTGCTCGGCTCACCGCGCTCCCCTCAATCCCGAGCCCAGCGAGGGCTCCCGCCGGGACAGCGGCGGCGGCGCGGGCGGCCCCGACTCGGGCTCGCGCTCCGGCTGCAGCCCCGACTCCAGCTCGGACTCCCGCCCGGGCCCCGGCTCCTCCAGCGGCGCTCGCCGCTGCAGCTGAGGCGGCGACTCCAGCGGCGCCTGCAGCCGCGACCTCCTCCTCCTCCTCCTCCGCCTCCTCCGCCTCCGCCGCCGCCGCCGCCGCCCTCGCCGGCTTCCTCTATGTCGGCTCAGCCGGCGCGCAGCGTGTAGCCGGAGCGGCCGGCGGGCGGGCGGGCGCCCGGCGCGGGTGAGCGAGTGTGTGTGAGAGTGTGTGTGTGCGCGGGGGTGCGGGCGAGGCGGAGGGCGACTGTGTGCGCGCGCCGTGGCCCATGCCCGCCGCCCCCAGCGCTGCGCCCCGCGCCGCTCCCGGCTGCCGCCTGTGCCATTTCTGATTTTGCAACTTGGGAAGAAGAAAAAAGCGAGAGAAGGGAGCTTGCTCGGTGGGGGGGGGTGGGGAGGGGGGGAAGGAGAGCGTGGCCCCCCCAGGATCGGAGCGCGGGGGGAGCGGGCGAGGGGAGCAGGGGTGTTGGGGGGGGAGCCAGAGAGCCTGGGGGGGCTGCAAAAAGAGAGAAAGAAAACAGCAGGAACCACAACAAAACGCCAGCAGGGCGGGCGGGCGCGCAGCAGCAGCGGGGCGGCCGAGGCAGTAGCGGCGGCGGCGGCGGCGGCGGCGGCGGCGGAGGCAGCGGCCGGTGCCCGGCTCGGGCTCGGCTCCCGCGACCCCGGGGCGCCCGGCGGGCCCCCCGCCCCCTCCCCCTCCCCCCTTCCCCTTCCCCTTCCCCTCCCAGCGCGCCCGCGCGCCCCGCGGCCCTCGGCGAGCAGCTCGGCTCCCCCCAGCGCTCCCCGGGCCCAAAGATATGGCAATGGTAGTTAGCAGCTGGCGAGATCCGCAGGACGACGTGGCCGGGGGCAACCCCGGCGGCCCCAACCCCGCAGCGCAAGCGGCCCGCGGCGGCGGCGGCGGCGGCGGCGAGCAGCAGCAGCAGGCGGGCTCGGGCGCGCCGCACACGCCGCAGACCCCGGGCCAGCCCGGAGCGCCCGCCACCCCCGGCACGGCAGGGGACAAGGGCCAGGGCCCGCCCGGCTCGGGCCAGAGCCAGCAGCACATCGAGTGCGTGGTGTGCGGGGACAAGTCGAGCGGCAAGCACTACGGCCAATTCACCTGCGAGGGCTGCAAAAGTTTCTTCAAGAGGAGCGTCCGCAGGAACTTAACTTACACATGCCGTGCCAACAGGAACTGTCCCATCGACCAGCACCACCGCAACCAGTGCCAATACTGCCGCCTCAAGAAGTGCCTCAAAGTGGGCATGAGGCGGGAAGGTGAATATTTCTTCTCTGCTTCTTTCCCTGAGCTTCGCCCGCCTCCCCGGCCCTCTTTCTTTCTCTCGCGGGGGTGGCTGCTGTATGGGGCTGGAGCTCCTGCGGTCCCGGCCCTGTCCCAGCTTCCCCTGTCCCCGCTGCCTTCCTCCCCCGGCGTCACCCCCCCTCCCCAACCAAGCTCGCTGCCGCTGCCTCCCCCTCCCAGCCTGCGCTCCTCTCCCTGGCTCCTCCACCCCTCCTGCTGCCTGCTCAGGATTGTGTCCCTGGGATCGTGAGCTGTGGCTTAAAATCCCTCACTTCCTCTGTCTTGGATGTGCTCGGTGTGTGTCTCTTTCTCGCGTGTGCGTGAGGATGCTTGGGGGCTATGCTGGCATGAACTTGGGGAGGGGTGCTGATTTCCCCCAGAAAACTCTTCTGTGTTTTTCATTCCACTTTCCCCTCCACCTCTTCATACCCTTTATTTAAAATTGGGGCGGGCTGGGGACTGGAGTATCCTGAACCATAGATTCATTGCTGCATCACCCTTTTGGAAGCTTAGCTTGGAAAAAGAGGAGTGAGATTTATTGCACTTGTAGGTCTAATTAAGGGGGAAGGGGGGCTTCTGGCCTGTTCACTGGTTCCCTCTCCTCTTCACCAAGCTGGGGCCGCCTCCTCCAGAGCTGTGGCCTTGTTTTCACCCCTCTACTTTGAAAGGAAAGTTTGTGACTGAACCGTCCTTTCATAGTTGTGTCATTTTTTTAAAAGCATGATACTCGTTTTATTTCTTCATCAAACTCCACCCTCTGCTTAAATACTGCATACAAATTACAATTTACAACGGCATTTACCGATCCTTCTGATTTGGCTATAATGCATAGACTGCAGCTGGCATGAGCTTCCACTTCATTTAATCCCTGTGTTGTATGGGTTTGGTTTCTTTTAACACAACTTTTGATGTTGTATTTAGATATGCTTCATGTTCATGTGGCAAGAGATGCAGCACTTTTCTTATAAATATATTTAGCCGTTTACAGTTAAAGTTTATCTCCTGACAATCATTAAAGATGTCTTATAGTCAAATTAGCGAACCAGTCAATTTTGCAGAATGCAGATTACTCCTTCTTGTAATTGACTTTAAAATTATATTTTATATGCCACAAGAAAAGAAATTGAATTTCTTCAGATCTCAAGGAGCAGGCAAATATGATGACTTCATTTCTAGCTCCAGGGAGATTTTGTAGGCATCTGAAAAAAAAAAATCTGAATTGTGCTCTCATTTAATTGAAAAATAACTGCCAAGTTCAAAACTATAATTAGAAAAAAGTATTCTAGCTGTTATGTTTCAAGAGCTTAAATTGCATTGGGGTTTGCATTAAAATTAGAATCAAAGCAAACTTAAGAAAATAGTGCACAACCTGAAATAAGACAGCTATGTGTACATGGACATATCTATATTAATTTGTTGGGGGGAGAGTTCAGTAGCCCTAACTTTTCCTAAAGTTGTCTTTGTTTACATGGCAATTTAAAACGCTGGCACTGTTGAAGTAAAACATACACATTTAAAAAAAAAAAAAAAACTTTGGTCAGCTTTAAGAACTCAAAGCATGCTTACGTTTTGCATTCAGATGGTTAATGAATCCAGTGTTTTTGCAGTTGCAAGCTCGTGCATTCACTGGGCAAAAGCTGGCTGCAGGTTGCAGTGGCACCTCACAGGACAGACATTAATTATATTTCCCACTTTTTTCAATAATGTTTGGCTACTGTAAGTTCAACTTTTTCTTGAAATTTTTCAATTTTCTGTTGCTTTTAACAGTGAACTTTGTGTGGGGCGAAGGGGAGGAGGGGTTAGGGGAGGGGTGCAGAATACTTGTTTTCTATTCAAAAGTTGTAAGTGGTTATGTAACTTGTATCTATTTTAAGGATAATTCTATAGCATTTTGAGAGAATATGGAAACATTTTGCGCAAAACACTGCTTGCTTGCAAATGAAGAGGCGGCTAGGCATTTGCCTAGAACCACAACCTTCCTCTGGTTTCGCCTGTTCTTTTTTGTTTGTTTTGTTTTACTCTGCTTTGTTTCATTCTGGAGGGGTGAGTGGGATTTCATTAACCTGTGTATCACACCTTGGTGGTGGAGGAGGTTGGGTGGCACTTTCTTGACCATGCGGGGCTGGGGGCCCTGAGATCAGGCCTAGTTCTGGCAGGGCTAAGGTGGCCAGGGGCGCAGGCGATGTCTGGGCATACTGAACTGCGGAGCTGGAGGCTCTCACCCCAGATTTCCTCCCGGTGTGGGCTGTGAGTGAGAGCGAGCGCGAGAGAAGATGCGCCGGGCGCGTGTGGCTGTGGGAAGAGCCTCCGCATTGTGTCGGGTGCGCTGCGGCGCGCCGATGTTCGCAAGCCCCCTGGATGCACATTGCCTCTTTTCTCTCTTTCTTTTTGTCAGCGGTTCAGCGAGGAAGAATGCCTCCAACCCAACCCAATCCAGGCCAGTACGCACTCACCAACGGGGACCCCCTCAACGGCCACTGCTACCTGTCCGGCTACATCTCGCTGCTGCTGCGCGCGGAACCCTACCCCACGTCGCGCTACGGCAGCCAATGCATGCAGCCCAACAACATCATGGGCATCGAGAACATCTGCGAGCTGGCCGCGCGCCTGCTCTTCAGCGCCGTCGAGTGGGCCCGAAACATCCCCTTCTTCCCGGATCTGCAGATCACCGACCAAGTGTCCCTGCTGCGCCTCACCTGGAGCGAGCTGTTCGTGCTCAACGCGGCCCAGTGCTCCATGCCGCTGCACGTGGCGCCGCTGCTGGCCGCCGCGGGCCTGCACGCCTCGCCCATGTCCGCCGACCGCGTCGTGGCCTTCATGGACCACATCCGCATCTTCCAGGAGCAGGTGGAGAAGCTCAAGGCGCTGCACGTCGACTCGGCCGAGTACAGCTGCCTCAAAGCCATCGTGCTGTTCACGTCAGGTGAGGCTGTGGTCGCCGGGAGGGCAGGCCGCGCCGGGGACGACAGCAGGCCGCGCTCCGCCCGGCGCGGCCTCCTACGCCGCGTCGCCGCGCCGGCCTGGCCGGCCCGAGCCCGACCTTGGGCCTGGCAGGGACTTGCGGCCCCAGCGACCGGACGCGGCCCGCGGCGCCGCTGCCATCTTGGGAGCGCGGCGGTACGGGAGCTGAGGCGGCTGCGAGGCGGGCGGTAGGCGGCCCGGCCCGGGGGCCTGGAGCCCCACGCGGGGCCGCGGCGGCGGCGGCGGGCGCGCGTCCTGTGTGTGTGTGTGTGTGTGTGTGTGTGTGTGCAAGGGGTGGGGGGGCGTGGGAACTGTCTGGCTGCGCGCGTGTGTGCGGTGTGTATGTGTGTGCGTGTGTGTGCGTGTGCGCCAGCGTTTAGTGTTTCTGGGGGAGGAGAGGGAAGGAAGAGAACGTGGGAATGTGGCTTTCTCCTCTGTGTGGCACGCTCCCTGGATGAGTTTCCCGACACAGAGAGACACACACAGAGGTGGAAAGAGAAGAATACGCGCAAATAAATCATAAATAATCCCGCTTTATTGCTGCCTGATTTTCCCTGATCGGAAACCATTCATGTTTGCAGTTGCTGAGGTTATTGAGGGTCGTAAAAAACGGATTCAATCTAAACAAGAAAGATAAAAAACAAAAGGAATACTGTAGAACCCGCAAGTATGGGAGGATTCCCGCCCCGGAGATAAATCTCACAGCCATGCAGAACACACGAACACTGGAAATTTAACAGAGTGCCTTAAAAATATCAAATTAAATGTAGGTGGTGGTAACATGCATGTTAACAATTTCTCTTATGATAGATGGTTCAAATTAACTTCCAGGAAAGTGCATTAACGTTGCCTTTGAAGGCTCTAGTCAGAGCCTCTGAGAACACTGCCCGCTTTTTATTATTGTAACCTGAAAGAGGGAAACATATAAACACCCGGGACAGCAGGTAATGGGGGGAAATATAAACAAAGCCAGAAAGGAGGCTGGTGGGGAACAGAGCTGCTCAGATTGGGTCCCGGGCCCTGCCCACTGTGAGTAGGGTTAGCTGCAGTTTTACTCCCATTATTGGCACTATTGTTTTTAATTCCTCCATTCAGAGAACAAATAAACCATCCTAATAAATCTATCCTAGAGTCAAGACCTCCAAAGGCCAAATTAAAACCATTCCTGAGCAGAGATGGCAAAACCCCTTTCCCAAGGCCTTGTTGAACAGTAAGCAATGGTATAATCTATCAATATTTCCTGGCTTTCATGCGTGAAGAATCGTATTTACATTGTATTAAAATGCCTCTTAAATTTGCACAATATTGTAATGTAGCAAATGTAGTATTAATATCGATCTGAGCAGCAGATAATTTATTTAGACAAGAACATCTCATTTGTATGCAGGGTGGCCAGAGCCGTGGACTTGGACTGCCCCCCTTTTACTTTCAGTGCAAATGCAGGTCTGCTAGTGGGAGAGGGAGTTATTCTTTGCAAGAGGATAAAGTGCAAACCTTAAAACAAATGGAAGATTTATTGAATAGCCTCCTCAGTGTTTGAATGCATTTTATCTTAATAAGTCTTCTTGATGGAAACGTGTTTTTCAAAAGTGACAAAGAGCCTGGGAAGCAGCAACGGGGCTGCTTTAGCTCTGGCAGGCCTGGGGCCTGGCTGGCTCTCTACTCCCCGGCTCTTTAGCCAAATTAATCAGGAAGCAAGCCAGTGTCGGGGAAGCTGGGGTTTTAAAATCTCATCCAGTGAGGTGTCTTGAAGCAGAAATGTGACTTGGAGCTGGACAGAGGTCTTCTCAGGAAAGGTCTTTGCTCCCTTTTCCTTGTCCCCTACTAAGGTTCTTTGAACTCCCTTGACTTTTCTGATCTCCTGCCCTTTCCCAGAGAGAGGCGAGGACTGTGCTGGCCATGGGGAAGTTTGTGGAATTATTCATGCTTTTCTTTCAACTTTCCATCCTAAAACATCCCCGTGAAAATTGTTCCTTTTTAAAAAGTTTTCCCGAAGAAGTTTCAGAACCACGTCTTCAAGGTGCAGGGGAGGCTGAGAAGTGAACACTAACATTATTTTGTTGGAAAATTGCAAACAGAATATCTGAACATGGAAATGGAGCTGTCAGTAGTAAATTCACCCCCCTCCTCCCTACAACACATTTCCACTTTTGACTAAACGTGTTTTGATTGCTAGCCAGAAGGGAATTCATGGGAAGCCTTCTCAAAGTCATCCAACTTTTAAGCAAACTTTGAATGATGGAAAAGACAGTTTTAGACATATTGTCCAACGAGGTTTGCTCCGGCTAAGTATTTGAAGCTGGCACGGGGGTTCCCTGTGGTGGTTTTCACATTTGGCCTCCGGATGGTATGCTTAATCCTTAATATTCTGGACAGCATCCAAGGACTAGGTCATGACCTGAACTTACTTTTTTTAAAAAATTCAGTAATTCATACACCTAAATATTCCCTCAAATAAATGGGACCTCCTCTGAAAGGAGCCATCTAGTTAACATAAATACAATAAATCCATTTTCAGCACAATAATAACTTTGATTTCTAGTTATGGCAGCTGATTACATCTATATTTCCTGAACACTAAACTCTTTTGAATGCACACCATGAAATACATTCTCTGCACTACAAAGACTAAGCCGGGAGGGCCTGAGCAGTAATGGTTATTTATTTACATAATTTCTTTTCCATATACTATGGAAGAAATATTGAGGGTTCCCACATTGACACTACCACATAAAAAGTGAGGCATGGATTCTGTATATTCTACCTCCTTGTCTGACCTCGGGTCTATCCCATGGAATGTAAATATGTACTGCATTACACCCCCTGCTCACCTCGCCTTGCTTCCACAGCCACCTAATCGATCTGAGAGCTCATACTATCTGTCCACAGTTGGGAGACTCCTGTGGCAGGAATATCCAGAGTGGGGATGAATATCTAGAGTGGGAATCCAGGCCTGAAGTGGGACTCCTGCTGGAAGGAGGCCACGGAGCTGGCCGGCTGGCACCTGGCAGCCAAGCCCCGCTACAGGCATTCTGCCTTCAAAGGAGGAAAGAAATCCAAGCAGCCAGCACAGGGCCCAAGCAAGCCCTTCCCGGGCTTCTCTCCCTTGGAGTGGCCTAGCTGGGAGAAGGGTAGTGTCCTTGCACCCTGGGGGCCCTAAATGTAAATATCAGATAAATATTTTACGGACCTGAGGGGATGCCATATGGGTCTTTAAAAAAATCTGCTGGGGTATCGGTGGGTCCTTTTCATACTGCGTTGTCTGACACTGAAAGGGATCCTGTGGCATAATGGGCAGATAATGCATGTAAAGCAAGATATATGTAAATATGAGTCTGCATGGTGGCCACTCAGCAGGGCCAGGTTAGCAAGCAAGGCCAAGGGCAGACCTCAGAGCCCCCCTCTCTAAGCAGTGAAGCTCCAGAGTGCTCCTGCCCTCGCCCTGCTAGCCTCTCGCTGGCTTCCCAGGTCAGGACAGTGTGGATGCACCCGAGTGGCTGGCAGGAGTAATTAGACATCTGAGAGGAACCCATTCTGGATCCAGGGTCAAAGGAGACCTGCCTTAGAAGTTCTTGAATTAGCACTAGTTTTATTTGTATTTTTGCTCAAGGCTATTGCCTTGTAGATGAAGGTGTCAGATGCTTTGTAAATCCCAGTTCTTGAAATATAAAGACATAAATCTCAGAAACGCAGCAGACACGGGTTTCACTTTGAATCGTTTGGTGTGACTTCTTAGGGTCACACTTACCCATTCACAATTATATAACGTCCTTCTGGGGGCATTGCCATGCACGAATTTCTTCCCAGATCTATATATTAGCAAACTCTGCCTTTGATCTCTAGTCAACCTCCTGACTGGCTAAGGGCTCCTCTGTGATCTTCCTGTTTTTTAAATATTTATTATTAATATATAATAAAGAAATAACATGGGCGTTTGAACTAAGAGAGGAAGCTTTCACTTCATTCCTCTGGATTCCACCTTCTTTTCCATTTCTTTGCCTTTAGTTAGTTGATAGAGTATAAACTGCTGTCTTGAAATATTTTTAGGAGACCGTGAGGAGCCTTGGTTGATACGAGATAAACACACAGGTTTTAAGATGCTGTCATTGTGTGTAAGTGCCTTTTCCCCTTGGTCCTGCAACAGGAAGCCTATCTCCCCAAATCCCCCCCCCCCACCTTCGACTCCCCAACTCCCAGTTTGGAAGCAGCAACAGCAGCTGTCTCCAGTCCAGCTTTGTGTCTGATTGTTGAAGATGTCTCCTTTCCTCAGCCTGGAGTAACTGAGCCATATTCCTTCTGATTATTATACAGCTTACAGAGATGTGACCAATTTTCAATTACTTGATCTAAAGCACAGATTAGAAGTATACACCCTCACCGAGGATTTGCTGCAGAGTTCTTGCTTGCATAGATCGTGGGTCTCAAATCCTGTATTGCTGAAGCTTGGGCTCGATCTGAGTCCACGCACTGCCAGCCCACAATTCCTTACCCCTCCCAGGTGTTTGTTCACCAGACAGTCTAGGTTCTCCTTGAGGATTTTGGCTGGGGTCATTTGGGTTTGAGAGAGAGGATTCCAAGAAGCCTGCAAGAACTGCCCCCAGGCTACGTATTTCTTCAGGGCTTCTGAACACCCCGAAATCAGGGGCAAAAGTCCTCCCTTTAATGAGCACAGCGGAAAGATGCTCCCCTGCAGGCGGAGGACAGGTTGCTTCGCACAGCAAACATGGCTCCAGCATCGTACATTATTTAATCCAAAGGTGAAAGAGGAAAAACAAAGGGACTAGAGAGGTTGCTGCCTCTGCATGTGTGTGCTTCCGTCTCCAGCTCCCCTAGGCTTGGTGGGGGTGTGATTTATTTTTATTTGTGTTGGGGGCTGAGGGGAGGGAATGGTGAAGAAGGATTAGGGAGGAATGGAGAGGAGGATTTTTTTTCCCTTTTCCCTTCTATTTCGTTTTCCCCCTCTTATCAACTTAAGCACATTTCTCATGGCTTGTTCGTGCCTTTGCTGTTCACTAACCTGTGTGTCCCCTCCCCTTTTCTGTCCTTCCTGTGGCCACACGGGCAGATGCGTGCGGCCTGTCGGATGCCGCCCACATCGAGAGCCTGCAGGAGAAGTCCCAGTGCGCACTGGAGGAGTATGTGAGGAGCCAGTACCCTAACCAGCCCAGCCGCTTCGGCAAACTCCTACTGCGACTGCCCTCTCTGCGTACCGTGTCCTCCTCGGTCATCGAGCAGCTCTTCTTCGTCCGTTTGGTAGGTAAAACCCCCATCGAAACTCTCATCCGGGATATGTTACTGTCTGGGAGCAGCTTCAACTGGCCTTACATGTCCATCCAGTGCTCCTAGACCTTGGGCGCTTCCTACCTGCCCCCATCCCCCTAGAGACTCAGAGGACCGGCGGGGGCCATGGACTCCAAAGCTGCGGGGACATCAGGCGACTGTTGTGGGGTGCAGCCGGGCAGGGGGGAGGTGGGCCGGGCCGACAGGAGCAGCCCACCCTGCAGAAATGCAACCCGAGCTGCAAACCAGGAGAAAAAGAGACTCTCTTTAGGATCAGATCTGTGAACATGTTGGAAAGGAAAGAAAAAGGACCTTGTGTCTGGTGAGAAAAGGAAAAAAAAAAAAATTGGAAGAGAGGACCATGAGAATTTTAATAAAACAGAAGGAGACTAATGGACCTTCCAGGATTTATTGTGGACGGATGTGGATATATTCTGTACAGAAAACAACACACATGGAAGTGGACTGAATTCTATGTAGAAACACACACACACACACACACACCCCCCAAACATTGTTATTCATTTTGTAAAATACTAGTCTTTATTTTCATTTTTTTGTAAAATTTAAACATCGTATGCACATAAAAAAGGAAACAAGAATTAGGGGAAAATAACATTTTCCAAATAATTATAAAAAAATTGTCCTGTGTCTATGTATCTATATCTGTTTTGTATTTTTTTCTGGTTCCAAACCAGATTTCCTGTGATTCTATACTAATAATTTTTGATATAACCCTTTGCTTCTTATAATGAGTGCGATATATGTTGTCGAGGCTGTTCTTCAAGAATTAAAATTGAAGTGAAAATTTAAACAAAAAATAAAAGAATTTAGCAAAACCCACGTGTCTGGTTACTTGACAGATGTCATAAGTGCAAGAGAACCCTCCAATTAATTTCCACTCCAATTATTATTAGAATGGGGAGGTGAGGGTGGAAACTTTTAAGGTCCATTACTAGGTTGTCTAGAAGTAATTCCCAAAACCAAGCCACTGCCTTGGTTTTGTAAATGCAGAGGGTCAGGCTCTGTGTGGGCTGGGGTGGGCAGGGAGAGGGCAGCACACCTTGGTTGCTCCCAGCAGCTCTTATGACCTTGTGGATGGTTGGTGCCCTGCATGGACTTAAGCAGGAGGCTGGGGTGGGCTTGGTTGTAAGTGGGGGTCGAGTCTGGGGACCACCTGCTTCAGTGACTGCAGGTGGGAACTTGCCTGGCTGGAGAGGCTGCAGAGAGGCATGGAGAGCTGATGTGGGGGTCGAGGGCAGGGGAGGGCTGCTCAGAAGCCTCTTGTGCCTCTAACTGGACGATGGGCCTCTCCCCAACTCTGGGAGAGAATTAGGGCCTCAACACTGCCAAACCTACCTTTACTCCCCCTTATGGTCCGCTGCAGAGCTGGCTAGGGTTTACCCTTCACTCCTGACCCTGTGACAGGGGTTCCCTGGAGGGCTCTCAAGCTCAGCTGGGTGAAGGGCAAGCCCCCCCCACCAACCCACACTTATGGGCATGGACCTGGAACTTGGGAGTTGGTGTGCTAGGCTAGAGCAGGTTCTTTCCAGAAGCACCGTTTGGGCTCTAGTGGCCCTTCCAGGGCAGAAACCTGCTGCTGAGGCCTCTCTTTGGGTGTGCGTGGGGGGCTGCTCTCTTGCAGCTTTTGGAGCATGAATGTTTTATAGGGTTCTAGTCGGCACTGTGAGAACACATACTACCAAGGGAGCTTTTTTCCAAACGTATTAATAAAGCCAGATCTTTTGAAATAACACCTCTTACTTCCTCCTCCACCCCTCACCCCCAAACAGGCCTTGGATGGGGCAAGAGCTTCATTTTCAGAAGTCATTGACAAAGTTCTGCTTTCATTTGCTGTCTAGAAATCTCCAGGTTCCCCCACTCCTTTAAAAATGTATTAACAAACTCCAAGCCACCTGAGGTTTTAATATTCTAGGTGCAGGGCAGCGGGGGTTGGGCAATGCCACACTCTCTGTGGAGAAACCCCCACAGGTCCACCTGCCACCCGGCCTGAGCCTCAGGGAGGCAGGGCGGGTACAGTGTGTGGTGCCTTCCTGCCCTCACATGGGTCCCATCCCACCCTGGGCCTCATCCTTTGCACTATACCCAGGGGCAATGTCTTTGGGCCCAGGTTGACTTCCCTGCAGAGTGAGCACCCAAGGCCAGATGGGCAAGGAAAGAGATCATATTTAACTCCTGACTGCCTCCCAGAAAGTCTCGGAGAGCCCTCTAGGGCTGCCGGATCAGGGAATGTGGGGCTTGGGGTGGGGTAGGCTGCAGCCCAGCGTGGAGGGGGAGGGGAGACGAGCTGGCTCCAAGCGCTCACCGATCTTTGCTGCCTTTCTTGAAATGAGATGTAAATATATTCATTACAGTGTGATCCCTCTGATGAAAACAGATAAACATTTTTGTAGGTCGGAAACGTATTTTTCAATTAATTTCAATATGGAGACCCAAGCACAAGGTGCCCAGTGTGGGGACCCTTCCGGAAGCCACGGCCTGGGATGTCTGAGGCACTTGCTCCTGGGTCCAGAGGTGACAGTGGTAACTTGTCTCTTGCGGGAGTAGGCTGGGAGCATTGCCCAGGGCCTGAGGAATCCTGCGACCTTTCTAAGCCTGGGCCTAAGCCCGGAGCTGAGCAGCCCAGCGTGGGAAGAAGAGCAGGCCTTCCTCTATATGGCTTCACGGACTCCCTTGCAGGCTCCGTGAGGGAACCAGGAGGCAGAGGTGCTGAGCGGAACAGAGAAGGAAAAGGTGGTCTGCTCCCATGCTCAGCGGACCTGGCTGGGGGTGGCAGGCAGTGGGTTTCTCCTGTGCTGTCTCCTTGGTAGCATTACACTCGTCTTCAGAGGTCTCTATGTGTCTCAAGCAGAGAGACAGAGCCTCCCCAGAGACTCAGCGGCTCTGTGGGTGCTCCCTCGGGCGCGAGACAGTTCGTGGCTTTTCATTCTCAGAGCGCGAGGTGGGACCCACAAATCTGCTCATGCTAACGGAAGGTTGAGGAGCCGAGACTGCACTATTTAAGCCACGGGTTAAGCCTTCCAACAGCCAGGAAGCGCCCTCTCTGCTCCCTGAGCATTCTCAAGGCTCCCCAGCCAGACTGCCCGGTGTCCGCGGCCCAACAGCTAAGGGCCCCCAAGCCATCGCACGGCCTCCTTGCTGTGCAGAAGGGCAGCCCCAGTAGTGGTCGGGCTGCCCCTGCTCAGTGCCCTGCACGCTCTCGGACCCTGGAAGCCACTGGACAGAAGGCGACATGGAGCGGGTGGGAGTCTCGCCTGCCTGGGTGGCCGCCCAGAGGCCCCTGAGCAATGAGCCGGCTTTCGAGCCAAGCGCCAGGGGGAGCCGTGGAACTTGGGTGTGAGGCCGAAGGCAGGTGTAGGCTGGATGGTCACCTTGGGGCGCGCAGCCCCGCCTTGGCCTGCGGAGGCGTAGCAGCCCTAAGGAGTTGGGAGAATAGGATTGGGCTAACTGGGCGGGATAGAACTGACAGGGTCTCCAAGGCTGGAGGAAATACATCATAACTGTTGGAGAGCGGCCCACACAAGGTGACTTCCCTCTCAAAATTACCTGTGACATATGAAAGCCAACGCTCCCCTTTCTAACCCAAACACTTGCTGGGCGACTGAGAACTTTAGGGGCTTTGAAGTCAGTTTAAACTACTTTAGCCACAAGCTTTTCTGAAAACATCAAAAAAGCCATCTTAGGACGTGCTCTCCTCTGGGAATTTCTAGGGCACGAGGCTGCGCCTCATCCGCAGCCAGGGGACAAAGAGTGGCCTAAGGGAGTTAAAATGTGGCCTCTGCCCCCACAGGCACACCCCAAACCGCGACCAGGCCTGGGGGGGAAGCCCCGGGGCTGGCGATGGGCGTGCCTTTGGGACGCCAGAACAACCCTGGGCTTCCGGGACTCTGCCCCTTACGTTGGTTCAGCCTCGCGGTCTCTGGCTGCCGCAAAGGGTCTGGGTGGGCTCCCCGAGGCCCCATCGCCAAGCTTTGAGGTCAGGGGCACTAGGGCTATGGAGCCTCTTCGATCCAAGCCCACCTGAGCTCGTCTGCTTAGAGAGTGCAAAAAGTTTATTTTTAAAAAATCCTCCTCCCCCGCTCATAGGCAGTCCTTATATCTCCTCCAGTGCCAGAATCACCTCCGGTAAGCTACTCGATTCTCCAGAACAAATCACCTGAATGTCTCTGCAAATGGAAAACCATGAAGGAGACTGGGGAGGGTAGGCAGGGAGACGCAAGTGGAAACTAATAAAACTCTTGTTAGAGGGCCTGCTCAGGATCCGTGGCGTCACTGGGCCTTTTACTTGGATAGCCAAAGAGTTGTATTCCTAAATGAGTTAAAGACCCATTTACCTCTGTCGTGTTCTATTCATCAAGCCACAAGTTGAGAGTTCCTAACATGAAACTATTTGTTTGCTTACACAACCAGCTGGGCGCAATTTCACGTCTGAGATATCTATCTGAAAGCGCCTCTCATTTATTATCTCTCCTTGTCAGCGAATCCATTTTCCAGCTCCCCCTCCCCCCCTTTGGAGTTTATTTATTTATTTTTGGTGGGACTTTTTTTGCCTGGGAGGACCTGGGTCTAGAACGCTCCCCAGGGAGCAGCCGGTCCCTGCGGGGCTTTCTGCTGTGCCCAGGGCGCATGGACCAGGGGGCAGCAGAGGCGCTCTCGGGGCCACCGCTGACCCCCCGCGGGCGGCCCGACAAGGCCAGGGTGAGGGGCGGGCAGCGGGTGGGCCTGGCGGGACACTGCGAAGCTGCCTTTCTCCCTGGATGTCCTCCCTGCTAGCTCTCCCAGAGGAAGCCGCAACCACCTGTGTGAGGAGGGGGTGGGAGGAGGCCCGGGAGGGGAGTCCAGGAGCCTCTCTCCCAGATGGGGGCCCGAGATACAGATTTGAGAGATGCTTTTACAAAGCCTCACCTAATCCCAGGGGGCCAATTTCTTCTCCCAGGCTGGGCCGGAGCGCAGAGTGAGTAACCAAGATGTAAATAGTTGTGTGATGGGTTGGGGGGAGGGGGCAGCGCATTTATTGTGTGTGCGGAGGGAAGAAGGCTGCACGTGGTTTCAATTTTGAAGCACAAAGAAATAACATGCAATGCAGAAAATAGGTTTATGAATGTAATTGAGAGGAAAGAAAACAATTAACACAGTGGAAGGTTGCACACTCGATTCTCCACCCCTCGCCTTCTCTTCTACCCCAATTTTGAGAAATCCGGGTCATGTGAATAGAGTGGGTCTAGGCAGTTGGATCCGGCTGACAAGGGAACCCCTGATGGAGATCACAGTGATGGGTGGATAATGGTGTCTATCCATCTCCTAGTCTGCTAAGGCCTCCTCCAATCAAGCTGAAAGCAAGGGATCAAATCCCCAAGTCCATTGTATAAAATATCAGTAGTTGTAAAGGTGGAAAGGAGAAGGGGTGTCTGTAAGGAAGGGGAGAGGGAGAACGAGAAAGAGAGATAGCCAGGGATTTCTTTAAGACAGACCAGGCTGGTCTCTGCAAGCTATCCTATTGTGTTGATTTAGGAGGACATTTGCTGTATATAACGTTTAAGGCTGATAATATCATTGCGCAGTCAGATAAATAAAGCGTTGGCCCAACAGTGGGGTCAGCGATCGATCTCTGGGCTCAGAGGAAAAAGGAGAGAGACAGGATGGAGCACGAGGCTCTGTGTGCTTGTCAGTCGGCATGCAGGAGCCCGAGTGTGTGTGAGCGTCAGGGTGTGCGAGAGAGAACCAAGTCTTGAGCTGGCCAAGCGGCTCATTAGCATTCCTAACCCATGGACCTGCGCTGACAACTAACAGAGATATCCCGCTCGCCACCAGGCCTCCTCTCCTTTTGTTTTCAGATCTGGAGGAGAAAAAGATTTCTCGGTGGAAGCTGGAGCCTGAACTTCCATGTGGTGGATGGAGAGTCAGGGTATATAAAGAGACGTTTCAGGATCTTGCCTGATCTTTCACTCTGCTTTTAAAAACTTCCCTCCTAAAGAAGGAAGTGTTTTGTTTTGCTTTTTTTTTTTTTTTGCTTTTCTCTCTTAAAGTGTAATATGTTTGTTGAAACTCCAAGCTTAAATAAGAGAGAAAATTCTCTGAAAATATTTTGCCATTTCTCCTTGTTGACATGCAGAGAGGTGGATGTTTATATGTTTGGCTCACATACACATGTAAAGCTGGTACTTTTAAAGATTTCTAGAACATAGCAACCAGGGGTTGTCTGAGATTTTTGTTTCTCTTCTTTCTTCTGCTTGGTTTTGTTTTTGTTATGACAAAATTCATTTGATTTTCTATAATAAATGTTCTGCTTATTACTTTATCAGTCCGTTGTTTGAAGTACAGTACATCTCTCAAAATGAAATAGGGTCTAATTTTTTTATAAACTATCAGAAATGAGCAATTTTAGAGGCCTCCACTATTCTAAGAAACATACTATAATTTAAGATTATACTCATTCGTGCAGCTTTAATCACCTTACACCTATTTTGGGAAAAGTGTCTTAGTTAACTATCTCATAGGGATAAATACTTATCTACTGCTCTCCTAGATCCTCCGCCTTGAACGCCATCAAATGAGGCAGATAGTTTTACATCGGAGTGTACAAATTATCCCATGTTGACAGATGTTTGTCACTTAGTAACTTCTTTCCAAGTTCCCCCCCCCCTCCCCTAAGCCTTCTTTCTTCCTTGCTTTGTTGTTTTAAAATATGCATGTCTCTCACTGGAATGCCAGTCACGAGTGCAAACTTTGTGTCCAACCTCCCACATGAAATGATCCTTTTAGAGGGAACTCGATATGTCTCAATCTGCACTTCACTCAAAGCCTGTGGGTACGGGCCACTCACTCACTGGTCCTGGCTCCAAAATAACTCAGCAGAAACGAGTTTCCAACTAAAAATCCCCTCGAATGTCTCCCAGGGAAGAAATATAGCTCCTATAATTAAAGGAGGCAACGGCCAGAGGGGGAATGCAGCCGGCAGCCAAAAAAAAAAAGTAAGAGTTTTATTTATTTGCTGATTGAACTTGGGTTGTCACGACCAGCAGGTTTATGCACACTGGAAGTGCTGGTGGTTTGTACTGTGTGTGCACCAGAGGGCGAGGTGGGCAGGAAAGAAGGGGAAGGGGAGGATGACACGGAACAGGGAGAATGAAAGAGGTGAGGACAAATTTGGAAGACAGAGAATGATCTCTGTGGGACAATGTGAGGCAATTTCCTAGCACTGGATTTGCGTAAAAACTTGTAGTTGACGGACAGACGTGGGGGGACCTCAGAGGAGAGGAGGGGGTAATTATAGTAAACTTTTAAATGTGGGGTATCGTCAGGAAAAGGAGGACTCTGATTTCCCTAGAAAAGTAATGTGACAGCAGGAAAATTATTAGCTGTGCTGTGTGTGGCGGTTTCTGTATGCGGGGGGTGGAATTATGAAGAGAGGAACCTGAGAGTAGGGAAGAAGTTCCAGGACTCAAAGCAGAAGTGTCATGGAGCCAGAAGCCCTCCACCCTCCTTGGCAAAAGTTGCCTAGTAGGTGTGGATGTGAAGTCTCTAGAAGACATCATCTTTACATCTTATTTTAATTAGTTTCATCTATTTGAACTGATTCTGGCATTAGAACCACTTATAGGATGATTCAGCTCCCAGGATGAAGAACACCTCCCCATCTCTTTGACCACCCCCCCCAAAAAAGCTTCAAAACAGAAGGAGTACTCAGGCTGGGCAGCTCATTTCTATTAAAAAGACAAAACTTTAGCACTGATGAAAAACAGATGAATTTTTTCTCCCTCTCTCTGAAACAGTTACTCTCTTTTACTGATGTGAAGTGACGTCAGCAAAGCCTGTCCTATCCCCTTGGAGAGAAGGGAGGGAGGAGGAGGGGATGGAAGGAGGGAGCTAGGAGAAAGAGCTAGAGAAAAAGAGAAAGAGCGAGCTGAGAGAAGAGGGAAAGGGAGGGGCTGGGAAGGAGAAATTGAGAATGAATATTCTCCACGTTTTGACCGAAATCCCACCAAGAGTGGGCAAAACAATGCTTTAGAAGCCCATAATTGATAGGACACCTTTCTCTGCTCTCACCCCATCTACATAGTCTAACATATGGAAAGCTTACAGGCCCCGTGCACTCATAGAAGCCGATAATGCATTAGCTCTCAGCAATATTTACAGCACCACTTTTAATACACACCAGATGGCTCGCGACTGTGCCGCCTCAGCCAGCTCACTCCTCGATTTTACTCGGCGGCACTTTGTTGCAATTACGCTCCATGCTGAGACCAATTTTATTGGTGACCTATTTTTCATATTTGCAGCATTTTATGTTAAAAACCTCCTCTCTGGCCTTTTTGTAAAGGGCAGCGCTCAGGAAGGGAGAGCTTAGGAGGACGGTGGGGCTGTCTAGGTGGATATTAATATTTATCATGATGTTACATACCTCAGGTTTAAGTGAGTAAACCGGACAGACATAAATACTCTGGTCATTACGTTTGTCCACTCACCTCCTGTTTGTCAGACCCCACGGACTGTCTACACGGCGCGCTTGCCTCAGAGTCAATACATCGGACCATAAATATTGTATTCCATTAATTATCACGCCACTGGCTTATCCTGGGCGCCGGCGTCCTCGAGCGACGCAGGGCAAATGAGGACGCTTCCCGAGCATATTTCTAGGCTGGGAACCCCGCTGAAATTTCCGCCGTGCCTGGGAATTCCTAGAGTCTGAGCGCCTGGCTCAACCCGGGCTGGGCCTGGGGCTGGCTTGCGGGGGAGGGGGTACGGCGGGCAAAGGCCCGACGCGGCCAGGAGCGCTTAGTACCTGTTATCTTGCGTCGCAGAAGGCCACAGGGAGAATCCCATTTGGCACGCCAGGAAAGGCTTTCAACTTTATCTCCCGCCATGTAAATATCCCCGAGTGCCCGACTCAGGGACTTTGTTTTGCTCCGAACAATATAAATATCCTATTTGCTACAACGCAGGTGTGCTCTTCCTACCCAAACTCTTTTTTTCCCCATCGTTTATAGTAACTCTTTATAACCCCTTCCCCTGGTTTTAAAAAAAAAAAAAAATCACAGATGTTTACTTTATTGATATAACCTATACCATGGTTAGGCTGAGAATAATATGCCTCAACTAACAGTCATTTAGCAAATAAGAGAGGCGTTCTGGATGCTTTCCAACGTTACACATGTACTTGGTCATAAAAGGATACGTGAAAAAATTAACATCTGCTTTCCTAAAATAAAGTGTGCCAAGTAGCTTTTTATGAATGCTTCCCTCATTTTAAAAAGAAATATGGAGAGATAAACTGGCACCCAGATGTATAGCATATTTATAATGGTTTTAGGATTTAAAGGTAGCTATTCATTGCACAAACCATTTGAAAACTGACGGTTTAAAAGCTACTTAACCCCAGACATCTTCGAATCCTGAAGAGTCTTCCAAATTTTATTATTTAAAGAGGAATTTACTGTAATTTAATTGTGTATCAAAGCAGAACTATGTGCAAGTCGGGGCACTGCAGCCTGAGCTCAACAGAAATTCCAGCCCGCCTTTTATTTACCTAATTTCTCAGCAAGGTTCCCAGGCCCTTAAGAAAGCAGAGCTGGAAAGTTTAGTTGGGCTCTTTTTTGTTGTTGTTTAATTCCACTATTAGGAAATGAGGCCTACCTTTGAATTATTTCATTAGGATTTGGCCTTTTGGGGGAAGGGGTGGGAACCATAATCATTAGTGGCTTTTTATTATTTCTACAATAAATGGCTAGATTCTTTGTTGAATAAGCTGCTTGAATGTTTTGCAGATGTTCCACTTAGACCAAATCTGACCCCCTATTTCCTCCTAAATAAGTCGCTTAAACTCTCCCACCAGTGCATTTACTTGAGAGCGCATACTCCCCCATCCTGGCAAGTTTATAAGTGTAGAACATATTCTTATGAAATTTCCACCTAACTGCACACACGCACACACACACATTTACACACACACACACACTCCCACCCACCGAGCCTCTGAGCGTGGCAGAGGATAAGGGAAAAAAAGATGAGAAACTGGTGAGGCGGAATGGAAAGGAGGAGGGAAGTCAGCCCAGTGGTTACTCCCCTGTGCCGAGGCGCGCCCTCCTTGGGCCTCTCACCCCCCTTTGCGCCTTTGGTTTGAAACATAGGGGGTGGCCCGGATCCGTTTCCCCCAAAGTGCTGGGAATCTCGATTTGCCAAGCGCTCGGGCGCGCCCGCCCAAGGTGCTTCGGGGCTGTCCGCGCGAGCTGAGGCCCAGCCGGGCCGGCCCCGCGGTCAGCTCGGAGCCTCGGGCGGGCGGCACCGCCCAGCCGCCGCGGCCGCGCGTGGCACCGCGGGGCTAACAAAGGGCGCCGTGGGGCGCGGGGCGCGGGGCGCGGGCACGTGACGGCTCGAGCGCCGCGCCGCGGGCCCGCCGCGGGGAGGGGCGGTCAGCCCGGGGTGCCTGGTGGCTTCCTGACAGAAAAAGCCCTGGGCGCCTCGGGCTGGCTGTGCCGGGCCGCGCTCTGCCGCGAAGAGAAGTACTTGTCTGGCTCTGCGGTGGAGAAGCCGCACCTCTCATCTCCAGCTCTCGCTTGAAAAGCACTTGGGAAGAAACTGTGTGTGCGGGGAGGGCCGCGGGGTGGGCCGGGGCCAGGCTGGGAGGCTGAGGGGGGCCGGCTTGTGGGTGGATGGGGAGGAGGTTGAAGAAACAGCTCCTTTCTGAGTGACAGGACTCCTTTTCAAAGGGCAAACAAGGAAGGGGGGGGGAACCTCCTAATATGAATAGGAGAATTTTCAGGGTTTCGCAGTTACTCCCACTCCTCCCCTTTTTAAGACAGAGATCTTTCTTTCTTTCTTTCTTTCTTTTTTTCTTTCTTTCTTTCTTTCTTTCTTCTTTTTCTTCCCTTTTCCTTTTCTTTCTTTCTCTTTTCAGGTAGGAAGTGCGTGTGCAAACGGGTCTTGATGCGTTTCAGGAGAAAGAATGATCTGTTAACTTTTAAACATCTTTTGGGGTTGGTAAAAATTGCTGAAACATTTTAACATGTTTTTGGGGACTCCCTGACCAGACTGGATGAGGCAGCAGAGTCACCCTCTCAGACCGAGGTCTTCAGTTAAAGATGGTGTGTTTGTGAGGGAAAGCAAGGGAATACCTTACACAGTTCTCCCTCACCCCAGTAACAAAACCTGTCACATCTCTACTTCTTACTAGAAAAGGGATAGTGTCCTTATTTGTACACCTCTAAGGTGATTATTAGATGCCTCTGTGAAAAAATCAGGTTGGGAGAGGACAGCTCATCTCTCACACACACGGATTTTTAAAGCCTGCCTGTATCTATAGTTTAATCTTAGAAACACTTTTATTATGTCCATTCTCAACCCTAGCTATTTTTTTTAATTGTTGAAGGGCCATGCCTTAGAGAGGAGAAAACTTTCTTTTTAAAAAGATTTAAACCCACAGTACCAGTTGTTTGTTGTTGTTATCATGATTATGATGGTTATTATGTCATCCCTCCTTTTTGCACTTGATCTGATGAGAGAACTTTTTAAAAGAGTGTGAAATGAAGGACACAAAGACAGTATATCAATGAAAAGAAGAAAGTGGCCCTTTTAATGAGAACTAAAGAAAACCCAAATGTAGATGAAGTGTACCGTAAAAGCTGCTTCAAAGTCCATCTTAATTCCCTTGGGCTCAGTCATCACGAACTTGTGGTAATTGGGAGTTCTTCACGGAGGTAAGGCGGCCATGGGTGGGAAGTCATGCAGATGCACCTCCCTGCCCTATAATTCCAAATACATTTTAACCAAGAACTTGGAAATTTTACAGAACTCATGTTTGGCTACTTCACTTTCAAATGCTACCTGCCCATTAAAGTGATTTGTTTTCTTCCTGAGTAATCGTCCTCACTAAGGAAGCTTCATCTTCCTGCTCCCCGCAACCCCCAGCAGGTTGGTATATGCTGGGCCATATTCTAGGTTTTGACTATTATTTTGTGATCAACTCTGTTTAATTTTCTATTTATTTTTGGACCTCAGCCTTTCTGGATCACAAAAGTCCCCACAAGCAACACAGCAATAAATCCAAGCAAAAATAAGACAGATTTCCTCATCGATGTGTAATAAAGTTAAAGGACATTGTTTTGTCAGACAAGCGCTAAGTAGAAAATAAATCTCAGAGTCTGGGGAAACAAAACAGAGCGCTGCTGGCGTGTGTGTAAATTTACTTTTAAAAGCAATAAATCAATGTTAAATTAAACAGCTGGGTACCCTGTCTAGGAGAAGGTTCAGTGTTTAAGAAGACCTTGATGGGAGAAATGTGCTATTTAACAAGACACCAAAAAAAAAAAATAAAAGTTAAATTTTTATTGTGAGCTGAGGCAAGACTGGCCTGGGAACTTCTCTGGACTTCATAGAGGAAGAAGAGGCAGTGTGAATTGTACCCACTTGCCATCCTGAGATCTTTACATATGTTTTCAGGCATCAGGAGGCAACGAGGTTTCATGGAAATGTTTTAGATGTTTTGGATATTGTCGATTAAGCTCTCAGATCCTCTCTTTATTGGCTTAGGTTTGTTGGAGGAGGGGTTATGATTTTTGTGTGATTTTTTTTCCTGTAAATACTATAACCTGTGGAGATATTTTAATGAGCACATTGAACATATTCTTATCAAATGGTTCCTTTATTCTCAATGTGGCTGTTTTGCACAGTAAATAGCATAGTAGAAAAAATAAAGAGATCTGTTATTTCATATCTAGTATGCTTGTTTTAATTGAGCAGTAAACCTGGGAGTGGAGTAGCATTTAAAACTCAACTGGAATATTGTGATAGTCCTTTTCTAAGGTTTCTTTCTTTCTCTCTTTCTTTCTTTCCTTCTTCCTTTCTTTCTTCTTTCTTTCTTTCCTTTGTAGTTGGTTGTTGTTGGTGGTGGTTGTTTTTTTACAAAACACTTCACTGGGAAAAATTGCATGTGTGGGGTTGGGGCAGGGGCCAGAACAATAGAAAACCTAAGCTCTGGCTCTGTATTCTAAGAACAGTGCGAATCAATGAGTTATTACAAAGGCAATCATCAATAGCAGGAAATTAGGAGAGTTTAAGGCTAGCATATATGTACATTGGATTTCTGTCCCTCCACTCCCAATCTTAAAGTAAAATTCTGGAAGGGCTCAACAGAAGTACTTTAGAAAGCAGACTTATTACTGAGATGAGCCCTCTTGGTTTTTTGAATTCAGATCGACTGGCTTAAAAGAAAAATATGGGGTTCTTGCCTATACAGAAACCAGTAGATTATTCTTTATTCTTTACCTTCTTCATATCACAATCTCAGAAGCTTTGTTTTGTTAGCCCAGTTCCACAGAATACTCATATAATTAGGTAACATCATTTAAACCTTAAAAAAATGGAAAAAGTGGCTGTCTTTCCCCTCAAGCTACAAATGAACAGGCGTGTTTGGCAGCATCCTAACTACCTTTGACTTTTCTTCAGCCAAAGGAACTATCAAAGACCCGGTTGCCTAGAGAAGCCTGAAGTTATACTATTTATATTTAGAAGGCAGCATTCAGTTTCCATGACCATCCGTGGCATGTTAAGTAAATCTGTGTCTTATGCCACTCAGAGATAGCTCGGATTGCCCGTCAGGAGGCGTCTGGGCAAGCCTTGTAAACTCAGAATGACTTCTCAAATCCTGCTAGGTTTTCCCAGCGATGTGCTTTCCTGTGCGCTGAAGCCCTGGGAGTCATGTCAGCCCAAGGTGAGCCTTTCAGGCGCTGCTCTTTGTCCCCGTCTGGATAGGAAGGTACAGAATTAGACACTGGACTGGTTGCGGGGGGGGGGGGGACTTTAGTGGGAATGGAAAGGCCGCTTGTTCTCATTAAAGACAATAAGCAACCCTGTGAGGAGCTGTCCTTTAGCCTTAGCTTGAGGCAGAAAGGGTCCTGTCTCACCTCAGTAGTAAGTCTGTTTGAACTGGCTGGTGGGGCGAAGAGTCGAAGACAGCAGGTAGAGCTGGGCTCAGGTGACACGGGGCCGGTGTTTAAGTCACAGCAAGTACATCTCCAAGTCCCTCTTTGCCTCCCAATTCCCTGGTCTCTGTGCTCTGTGCTTGACTCAGGCGCACTTTGATTCTAACTTTGCTTGCTAGATGGCGCTCGGCGTCTCAGGACATTCCATTTCAGAATTAAAGCGGCTTTTTAGCACCGTTGTTCTCAACTAGTTGTGGGTATTCGATTAGCACAGTGCTAGCAGTGTTATTATTGCCCTTGTTTTTGACATCCTTGTTCACTTTTTTATTAAAGTGACGTTCAGGTGGGAGTTACCCATCCTAATCTGTGTAATAATACAATTCAGTGAAACTGCACCTGAATTAAGGGCATATTTATGGCTCAATTACTCTTTGTGATGCATTTCAGAAAGCCCTTTGAGTAACTTTTCCTCCAGTAATCTGATTGAGGTTTTCAGGAAGAAGATAAATCAGCAAGTCCAGATGGATACTTACAATCCTTGAGGTTTACCACCAGAGTCCACCTCCCACTTTACCATTACTACCCATTCCCATTTCAAGATGAATTAAGCTGATCTCAGGGAACTTATTACTTTCATTTATCACTTGTGGTATACCATTAATTGATTTTAAAAGTGTCATAATTTGTTTAAAACCCAAATACTGAAACCCATACCCACAGAAGATGTTTTAATATTGGTAATAAAAGCCTACACAAAGCTTGTTTCACAGGAAGGGTGATTTATGGATTCTAATGTATATTTATTTCAAACACTAGTGACTCTTCTCAGATATTCAAAACACTTTTTAAAACTCCTTTGTGTTGAAGCACAAAGAGACAGAAAATCAATAGCTCTAAGTTTCTGATGGAAAAAAATTAAGATGAGCCAGAAAGAATTGTATATTGTTTTGTCGAATGAAGATGTCATTCTTACAGCACGCACTGCTCTCACACTAGCGTTGTGTCCCTTAAAGACAAGGATGCAGGTGAGGAAGGCAAATGGAACAAAAAAAAAACCCACCCAATCCTCTATATAGATATCTTACAAACACTTTAACAAGAGACAGTTTAACTTGTTACTTGCTTTTGGGATTTAGAGAACTAACTTGTATGGAAATGTTCCACCTTTGGGAAAATCAATAACACTCAGAGCTGTGTGGTTTGGAAACCTTTTATCAAACCTTGGCTGCTTTGGTGAAGAACCCCGCAAAGTCTCTCTCTAGGTGTTAGGCTGAAACTAGCAGGCGCTGAAAACCTAAAGCGGAAAATTTACAACTTGATCAGCCCCAGCCACACACCAAAAACCTGCTACTGCTGCAAACATATGTTCCAGATTAAGTTAAGCAAATGGCTCTTGTTTCTCAGGGTTGAAAGTTGATCATGAAAATTCAAATTTGAGTGAGTTGTGCTTCCAATGGATCACCGGATCCTCAAATGCTTATAAATCCCTCCCAACTGTTTACTCAAGAGATTTCATATACTTTCTTATCTTCTTGGGAGCTTAATTTAGAATCTCCTGGAAATTTAATCCAATCAGGTATTATTTTCCGGGAACACATGTAGTTTTAAAAGTTGGCTAAGTTGAAAACGAGGTGTATTCTTCCTTCTAATGTTAAAATGCTAGATAGCTAACGTGTAACTCAGTTGTTTTAATGCTCTATTTCCTCGCATACATACTAACTTTAAAAAGCAGAAATTAAACTGCCGATTTATTTTCAAGTTCCTTGAAAGTTTCATTCTCCAGAGGAGTAGGTGATTTTTTTTTTTTTCACAGCATGAGACAAAATAAAGGAGTGTTATCAGAGCCTTTAATTATGTCAGGAAAGACTAAATCATGGTGTTTCTTTTACTGGGGGTAACTGTCTTTTGCAACCTCCCTGTGGTCATCCAGCCATCTCCCAGCTAAATTATTTGAAGACCAGTCTGGCTACTAAGGTGTCTTGTAAGGAAATTTAGAATTAACGCCCGACTCTTCAAAGTGTCTGGCTCCTTGGGTAAGTTGCAGAGGATGGAGGCAGGCATCAGGCACCTTGGGTACCTTCCTATGTAATCGCGGGAGTCCGAAGTCCTTCCCTATCACCTCCCCGCATTCAAATGCTCATCCTGCAGATTTTAACCGATATTGTCATGTTGAAGTTTGGTAGTTATTGTTTACATTTCTCCCTTCCCCAAGAGGTCTTGGCAAGTGTTTAAGAGATTATTGATTTCCAAGAAACCAAATAAAGAAGGCTGTTCTTTTATAACATATGAAATACACACTTTTCTTTAACTAAATAGGCAGTGTATATTTGACATTGACAAATGGACAGGAGACAAGAAAACTTATTTTAAAAGATTCTGAAAGGGAAAAAATGGACAAGACAGCAGCAGTCCTACAGAAGAGGAGGATTGGAATTAAGGGAAAAGCTTGGAGAAAAGTGGGGGGATGGCTATCTGTGCTGTAAGATGGTTTAAAGTTTCATCGGACACATACAGGTGGTAAGCAAACATCGTTGAAGAAGCTTCTTTTAGGGGGACCTAATCATAGCAGTTTTTATTTATTTATTGTTAAAATGAGCTTCCTCTACTTCTTTTCTCCACATTTTTCTCTGGCATTGTGGTACTGAAATATCCACCCAGGTTTGGGAGTTTCTGATTTACTTAGAATCAGTACCCAGAAAAGCCATTCTGAAACTGTGTCAAGAATACATTAAAAAAAAAAAAAGTAATAAATACCTGATAGAGATCTTAACTATCCCTTCCCCCAAGTCAAAAGGGAAATACCCAGTGAAGGAAGGAAATTTCCAAAAACCCAGATTGAGAGAACAAATGGTAGGCACCCCGGAGTTCAGTGTTATATATCCCACCCCAGATCTCCACAACTTCCCTGCACCAACAAAGGAAAGTCCCATGTCCTTCCCTGCACCTGATCTCTTTTCTTGCTCCTGAACATTAGGAAGGTGAGAATGAAATATTTCATTTATCCAAAGATGGAAGCCCAGTTTATGGAATGAGCTCCCCCAAAATATACCAGCCAAAGACACGCAAACATTATGGAGATATTTCGCTTGAGGGTTCAGATCTAGAATCTGCAAGTCTCCGGGTCACTATTATTCAACAAGTCCCCTTTGCTATCCTGCACACTTCAGCTGGGAAACTTTGTCAACCCAACTTCTCCCCAGTTTTGTAGGAGGGTGGCACCGCAGTTTAAATAGCTCACAGCATGGCCAAGTTTCTCTAGTAACACAGACTTATCTTAGTATGTGGGCAAAACGACTCTTGAGACCGCAAGAAAGACCAAACTACAAGGGAAAATTATCTTTGGAGAGAACTCAGCAGTGATTTTGCACACTAAAAAAAGGGGAGAAAACTTTGTGTAAGCAGCGCTGTGTGAGAAAACAGTCTAAATTGTTAACCTGTGAAATATTTAATAAAATATTTGTATGTTTTAAGGGATAGAAAAATAGAGTGTTTTGAAGCTAAATTGCTACTATACTGAGGGATTCAAGGAAATTTTTCACTGTAATAGGATGCCAAATAGAGAATAATTTTCTCTTGGAATGTATTGTAATCCGTGTTACTCTGCAAAAGCAATTTTGAAAGCGGTTTATAGAGGCTACTTTATGGGGGGGGGACCACTTAAAATACAAGGGTTCTCTCCTTTTTTCTTTGTTGGCCCTTTCTGGTAAAGTATGGATTAAGTTGGTTTGAAAGTATATTTGTACAATCAATATTTAATAGAAGTTTGCTTTTGACCATCTCACCTGCTTTAACCGTATTATTTTCCTCCTCAAAGTCGGTTCAAAAGAGTAGATGACTAGAATGGGGTTCCAGTGGGAGGGAAGAGATTTTACTCACAGCCCAACAAGTGTGGCGAGTTTCAATAAAACAAGGTGCAATTTGAAATCTTTAAAAACTAGTTTTGTCTTAGGAGTGGTGACTTAAGTCTTGCTAGGGAGATCATGCAAGGAAAAAGACGCCACACGGAAGTGATTTTCAGTTCTTGTACTTTGCTTAACGCGACAGTAAAAAAAAAAAAAAAAAAAGCAAGCAAGCAAGCCAAACAGGTTGACACGCGGACATTTGGAGCTTGGAGTTGAGGTCTGCAAGTAGGAGAAGAGGTAGTGGTGGGTACTGAGCCAGACGCGCCCCCTTTTTAGTGCTGTCAAATAAGTTGCTGTCAGGCTCTTTAGCGCGCCGAGGGCCGGGCGCCCCGCTGCACAGCCACCTCCCCCGGGGCGGTAATTAACCAGTACCTGGGCGCACACGACCGATCCGACAGCATCAGCCACAGGCAGAGCCGTGGGGACCAAGGGCCCGGTGGGTCTGATGTACATTTCTTGGAACACAGATCTCTCGTGTCTGAGATCACCAGCCCCGGGAGAATGTGCTCATAGTACAGAGCTCTTAAACTGGAGCCTGTATGGAGCTGGCCCGCTAAAAGGTGGTGGTGAAAAGTTAGGCAAAGAATAGTTGTGGGGGTGAGACTTCTACCACCAAAATGACTGAGAGTGGCGCTGCTTTCATCATAAAGTAGATGCAAATTCGGGGAGCAGGGAAATGGTGTGTCAACTCTGGGGCACTCTGATTAACACTGGGCATGGAGCAAGCAAGATTCTCCACCCACAAACTGTATACTTTTTAAACTCATTGTCGCTTTGGGCTCAGATCCTAAGATTTCAAGAGCGAGTTTCCTACGGTGAGGGAGTGGTCGGAGAGAGGAATCAGGCGAGGGCCGGAACTTCGGGGTTCTGGCGGAGGGGAGAGGGAAGGGGGCGGGGGGGGGGGGGTGGAGAAAGGGGGCTGGGCGCTGTCCATGGTGCTAGGAAGAAAACAGCTTCTCTTCGCTGTACCCAAACCAAGATCAGGTGTAAAAGGGGAAGATAAACCAACAACTCATGCGGCAGGGGATTTTTTAATTTCCGCGAATGTGAAAAATACGCATGTGGCTGTATAATTTAAACAGTACTCTAGGAGTGCTCTGCTCTATCTCCTAGTCTGTACTGTTTAGTCAGATAGCAGCGTTAACTGGTCATTATAGGATGGTTTTCTCCTTAAAATGTTCCATATTTCAAAGTACTGTAATCATCAATTTTTGACATACAAAGTAAAGAAGAAGGCGGGAAGAAAAAGGGTGATTTGAGACTTTAAACGTATCCAAAGACACTTAGCTATTTTCAGATTTGATAGGATATAGAAGCAGAGCATGACTTAGCCTGTTAGATAACATGGATGTATTAAGAAAGTATTAACACTATATTGATCCAATTTCATTTTAATAATTCTCCCAATTCTACGCTGGCCAAATGCTGCAGTTATATTTTCGTTAGCAAGAATAACAAGAGCGATTAACCTATTGTAGTGTGTGTGTGTGTGTGTGTGTGTGTGTAAATTCGAAATGGTTAAGATTTCATTCTAAGTTCTAAAATGGTACTCTAACAACTGCATGCTCTTAAAACAAATTTGATTTCTTAAAAGACAGGTGGCCAGGAAGAAAGTAGGATGCAGATAGAAATTATTTCAAAATGGGGATAAAGAACTAAATGGAAACATAACCTACCTAGTAGGTGAATCACACTTTTGTAAAACACACACACACACAACTTTAAAAATATATACTGTTACACCGGTGTATAAAAGACTTTTTTTTTTTTAAACAAAAGTGTGTATATCTATATATCTACAAATATATGAAATTATGTAACAAAATTTCAGGTAAACTATTACCTATGCTTGGCCAAATCAGAAATATGAAAAACAGGAAAAAATTTATCTTAATTGTGTTAATCATGAAAATCTTACTTAGCCTCGGCAACTTGAATCCATGTGACAATGAAGAAGGAAAAGGACAAAAATTCAAACAGCTGACACAATGATCAGCAGCAACTGACAGCATCTCATTTGATATTTGATATCAAGCACTAGATCAATATTTGTGAGATCAATGCAATTTTAATGGTTTTTCTTTCGAAACTGTATGAAAGCCAAATCGTGACACTCTGTGCTAGGGTTATTTTTAGAGCTGGTTATTCCAGGGGATGATACTAAGTAATTTACTGAGGCAAGGAAAAGAAAAACAACAACAACAACAACAACTAAAAACCAAAAAACAAAACCACCACAACAAACCATCAATATTTCTTCAGCTGATAAATCCTGGTTATCTAAGTACCTAGAGAAGGTGTGAACGTTTATTGGAAAAAAGCCATTTATTTAATTATGGTTAAGAAAAACAAAGAAGAAAATAAGCCTTTGGAAAATTATTGGAGGTACATGAAGATGAACTGGATCAGAAATACCTTTCTCATTCACAATGGGATTAGGTGGTAACTTGAGCAAAAATAAATGAAAATGATAAAAAGAAAAAATCTAGGCCTTTCAGCTACACAATCCCTGCATGTGTGGAATTCAGTGGGAACTAACAGATTTTTCTGTGTCCCAGGCAGAGTAGAAAACTGAGAGCCCTATCTGAAACTCATACACAGCAAGGTTCCTACAAAGGTCAAAAAGAGGGGGGGGGGAAGTAATTAGGTATATGATATTGTCTTTTATTTTCCTCTCAAGAGTTTATACCTTAAAAAATAAAATGCAAATTAATCTAACTCAGAGGCATGTAGGTCCTTAATCTATAAATCTTTAAACAGTAATCTAGGAGGGTTCTATGCTTTATTTTTCAGTCTTTACTTGCTTAGACAGCAGCGTTAACCCATGTGCCTACCAACTCATTTTGTTTGAGAAAAATGCTAAACTTTATTTCTTTGTTTTCACAGATTCAATTTTGAGGCATTTTCACCTAGAGGAATCCAAGACCTTCACCAAACAGCAATTTCTGGGGAGGCAGATGATGGGGGTGGTGCAGAGGGAGTATAAGCAGGTGAACATTTCAGTAAGACAGTAAGAAGGTGAGATGTGGTGATTGTGGATAGTGTTCCTGATAAGCAGATGTTTAAATTTTCAGACTAAAAGAGAAAGAAAATGTCATTCATTTGTAATTCAACTTTGATTAAAAACTTGGGAGAAGTTAGTTTTTCACTTGAAATAATAGGAATATTTTAAGAAATTTCTAATGCCTGACCTAAAGATCTCTCATCTTTGTTCAAGATAAAGAATAAAATACTTAACTATGCAATTCTTAAACTTTTTTCCTCAATGTCTCTTTTTTCCTAATGTTTTTCTTGATGGCAGTAAATTGCCTAATAATGAAACTGTTAATATATTATTACAAAGAGATCACTTCAAATAAAAGGTACTGCATTATATGCTTTTAATAGTGAAATTCATACCTAAGTCCTTTTTCAGGAGGATTAAATAATGCACCGGGTATATTCCTTAAGTGCCTAGGTAAAGACATATTTTCCAGGATTTTAATAACTCCGTAACAGTCACTGTCTGTATGTGTCTCTATGCTCTATTGTATTTCAAGTCTGGCAGATTGCCTACAAACTAGACACCAACAGTTTAAATCAATTTTTCTTTAATGAAATAAAGCCAACCTTATAAATACGCATTACATACAAACAGAATTTACAGACGCAAATGACCTTGAGGCATTTAAAAATATTACAGTGCCTTGAAGAATTTGAACATAAATTTATTTAGAAGAAAATAAGTTTACAAACAATCCTGGTGACCAACATATATTGAGTCCCTACTATGTAACAGGCACTGCAAAGACATACACATACTATATATAATGTTTATTTCTGGTGGGATGGGTATATGTACCCCATGGATGGGTGTGTATGTGTACACACACACATATATGCATATATACATATTTTTCTGTTAGGTCTTTAAAAAAAACCCCTGAGTTATCTCAAAGAAGGAAATCAACTTTATGGTCAATTGTAGTTAATTCAGACTTCATTTTGACTCATCATAATTTGACCAATAATTTTTTTTCCTCATAGCATGGACAGTACTTGGAATTTAAAAGTTTAGTGTTCCAAAAATGCTGCTCTTCTTAAGCCACTTTGAAGTAATGCTAGTGAGTCTAAGATCCAGATCTACATGTTAATCTCTAGTTTTGCCTTCAAACAGAATTCAGTTACAAAGAACTTGGAAAGATTTTGAATCTATTCAGAAGAGGAAAACTCTTTAATTTTCTGAGGAGTAAAAACTCCCCAAGAAACTTCATATAGCTTCTTAGATTTTGCTTAGCATACGTGATAAAACATTGATTGTTGCAGTTTGGTGACCCATGAAATTTGGGGGTTAGTTTTCTCTTCAGACCAGAGCATATAATTATGCAAATAAAGAGCTGTCACTGATCTAGTGAAATACTCACAAACACATGCACTCTGAAATTGGACAGAAAAGTGAAAATGGTTGGTGATGTGATGGTGCCATGGTTTGTTTTCCTGCCAAGTTTCTATCCAAGTTCATTATTCAAATTGTAAACTTTAAAAAGAGACATATCATTCTTGGGGTGTTGGTTGTCTTTTCATTTCAGATTCTTTGTATTGGTACTGCAGGCTGGTTACAAAGTACAGTTCAACATTATCTTACCTATGACAGTCTCCCATATTACCCTATGTAATGGCCAAGGAAGAAAAACTGAATAATCTAGAAAGAAAGATGCAGGGCCTCCCTGGATTTCTTTCTAGAAACATGTTTCATCTCTGTTTCAAATAGAACTCAACCCAACAATACAAAGAATATAGCGAAATGTTGTTCACAAATCTCAAGGCAAAGGGCCGGGAAAAGTTGCCTGGAAGGCCTCATAGATTAAGTCAAATTTCCATTTTCAAGTTTTTACATTGAAGGGGAAAATACTGGTCTCTGCATGGTATCCACTTAATGGTCAAACTTTCAGGACGACTTTCTCCTATCTAGCAATTAAAGCCCACTATATAATATTTGGTGACTTTAACCTTTATGGTTCATTTACAATTACCACTCTCTAAAACCCTTGTGCTAAGAATTAACAAGAGTTCTTCAATCTAGCCATGCTCTTTGGCATCGAGGTCTCCCAATTCCAAAGTTACCACTGCACAGGCTGTTGCATAATTTTAGATGTCATGGAGAGTCCCACTGATGAAATCTGAGAAGGCTCATGTCAGACCACTGACTGCTAAAGACATCACTACATGAAAGATCAGTGGTGTGAAACTTTAAAAACATTGATCCAAATGAATCAATTAAATCAACATTCATCCCTCCTAAGTGTGAGGTTTAAAACTATCATTGTTGCTTTTTTTTTTTTTCTCTACATAGATTTTGAGATAAACGTTGGAATGCTTTGATGGCTACTTCTATTCTCGAATCTCTGTTAATCGACTTTGTGCTATTTCCTTCTTTTCAACATCTTCCACTTGGTGTACATTCTTTACTTTTAGTACAGTGCATGACAGTTGCAATGCTTTAAATCTAAAACCGCCTAACAAAGCTGACGCTTTAGGTAGGGTAGCTTTAAGCTCTGTGAAGTGTTGATTAAAAACCCTTTCCCAGACTCAAACTGATCTTTTTGGAGATTAATAGAATATTAGATAAAAGGAAGACGAACAATTCAAGAGACTCCCACTCAGTCACTCTATACAAGGAAGGAAGGAAGGAAAGTATTCAATTTTTGAAAGGGAGTACCTCCTGGAGTCTTTTATTTTATATTATTACAGCTCCTAATAAGTAATCATAAAATAACCACCACTATTATCCTTTTTTTTTTTTTTTGCCACCCATATTTCAAAGATGAGAATGTCTCACATTTATTTAAAGACATTTTCCCCTATAGAGGTATGGGGAAAGTTTTTGAGAAATTTTTAGACTTTCTGTAATAGTAATCTTTCTTAAATGAATCAGGATCACAGGAACCTGTCAGTTTACAGTTATAAACTATGATTGTAACAGGAGACACACATGTGTTTGGATTGGGACTCCAGATAATCCAGAGAAACAGGTGAAAAAATTTAACTTATTAGCCCTGATAATATAGTTAACATATTTTGTCACCCAAACTCTCTCAAAGGAGTTACAGGTTTTAAGGGAGGAAAAGCAGTAAAATAAATGTAAACAGGATTTTCAGATTAGATGTAAACATCAAGGACCTATATAGGGACTTGGGAGCAATGTAATGTCACCAGATTCCTTCTGGAAAACACATTTCTTTACAGTATATTAAAGTGTACTTTATAAAATCATAGCTTAACAATGGGTTCAAATTTCTTTGTAGCTAAAGATATTTTAGATATTAAAAACAAAACACCTTAAAAAAATACTGGCTTTGTGAAAGGTCCAAGCCAAATAGTAAGTAATCAAGTGAAGTTAGGGTGTTACCTTACAGCAACAGTAATAGTAATAAAAACAGCTATACGGTTTAAAATATTGATGAATGCTGTTCCATCATTCAAGTTTCTGCTTTTATTAACCTCTGTACACGAATAAATGAACTTCTGAGCAAGAATAATACGCCGCTGCTTGTTGGGAAAATTGTTTTTATTTTAAAATGATAAACAGAAATATATATGAAACTCCTGTGCTTTACTTTTTTCTTTTTGTATAAACAATAATGCAATCCAGGTTGAAGCACAAGGCAGAAACTTAAGAAAACAATTATTACAAATAGATTTTCTCCCCCCTTCAAATATCCATGAAAACTTTTAACGGCTGCATGGTTAGATACCTTTATAAAGTTCTAGAGCCAGTATCTCGCTTTTAAGTTTTAACAGGACTATTTTGAATCTCAGATTTATCAACTCCTTCCTTCCCATTCCATTTGCTCTAAGAACTGAGTATATAATTTTTAAAAAAGTCTACATCCTAACTTTAAGCCACTACTCTCCTAAAAACCTGTCTAAAGAAACCAAAATGGGAAGAAGATCAGAGCAGAAATACTGTTAACACTTGTCACCTCCAAGCAGGTGGGCTACTACCAACTGATTGTTGTTACTCCAGGAAAATTGAGGTGGATGATATTACTACATTTATACCAACAGACACATAATCAACAGGTTAAAAAAAAATCCTACATTACAAGGAATCTTATCACTTATCAGTTGGAGGTCTCGGATGGTTTGCCTAGCTCTCTCCGGGTTGCTGCAGCTCAGATCCACAAGTAGAAATTACATTTGCACAACTTAAGTTTGCAAATAGCTCTCTATAGATGGTTAAACAAGGCTAACAACCCAGTAGTTTTAAAGTATTAAAGGCAATTAAACAGTGATTCACTCTAGTTGCAAGTAAAGGTTTTCAAAAAGAGAAGTGAGAAAAACGAAGAGAAGGAATAGGAGTGATTTGGTGTCTAAGCTGAGCACATTTACTTTGCTCTAATTCAGGTGCATAAGCTTCAGAAATTTAGCACTGCACAAGTGCTGATTAAAAAAAAAACACATAAAATTAGTTTTCCTGTGAATACTTTCATATAGTCAAAACACCAAACAATTTATAACACTCTGAAAAATATATTCAATCCACATCAATTTTCAGATCCTCTCAAAGGAAGGTCCCATTATTGCATACAGTTCACCATTACTTCTAAAACAGAAAAGACTGCAGACCAACATGCTTGACATTGTTGGGGTTACACATATTAAGTTATCCAGGTGTGGATAAAATGACGTTTTGATTTTTTTCCTGTGTTGTTTCTGCTAAGATAATATCAAAAGATACGTACATATGACCACTGAAAAAAGATCACTTTAATTTGCCATCATTAAAACTGTAAGAACAAATTATTGTACTTACATACCAAACACAGATATTATCAGTTTTAAAACTTGCTGAAATCGGTTCATAATATAAAAACATCTCATCCATGAGGTGGTTATTTTAAGTTATTTTTCTGAGGAGTCAGACAGTTCTAAGTCATTTTGGGTACATTTTATCACGTCCTCAAATAAGGCAGGCATGTTGTTGCATATACTTTAAAAAAGGATGAAAAAATATTAAATTCAGACCATCATCTGCTACAAACAGAACTTTACTAGGTAATTAAATTCAAGTAATTAAAAATTGATGTTAAGATTTAATATTTGAATTTAAAAGTCAGCAAAATCTTAACTTATTTTACCTCTTATATTTCACAGTGTTGGCCAGATATTAGCTGGATTAAAGTAATTGTTGAAACCGTAGGGCAAAACCCTACAGAGGAAGTGGACTACTAAAAATTATGCCATTGTATTGAGAGGAGAAAATCTTTCACACCAGGTCTTTCTTTCCCTTTCTTTCGGAACAGAAACCTAGAAGAATCATTTTAGCTCCACTTAAGCCTTTCAGAAGGAAAAGGTAGAACAGCACACAGGTTCATTTTCCTAATGACAATAAATACTATCCCTAACAAGGTCTAACTCCATGAAAGCTCAGAATAGATCATGCTAGTTAGGATTATCAACAACAACAACAACAAACTTTCTGCACATTAGGATTTTAAAAGCAAAACAAGTGTGTGATCTAAATTACAATGCCACTCAATACACATTATACATTTAAAAAGTAAAGTCAATTCTAATGATAAAGTTGGAAATTCCATTGAAAACGGGACCTTTCACAACTTAAAAGATTTGCTCATCATTACGTTTTGGTTTAAACGATCTTCTGAAATTCGAGACTTGTGTAAAATCTCGTATTCAAAATGGCAAGGATTTTCAGCGGTAATGTGTCATCGGTACTTCATAGATTTTCACGCAAAGTTTTTCTTCTGGTCTCGAATCGAAAATAGATTGTTAGAGAACAATTTGCACTCCCAGGACGACATAGCACATCACGGCATTCACGTTCTGCATTTAAAAATTTGGCTTTTCTGGGGAGGTTGGGGGGGAACTTCCTTTAAAAAAAAAATGCGTAAGAGGCTCTTAGAGGAAAACCTACCTAAAATGGAAGTTTGAAATCTAGAATAAAAGTTTGCTTCTGTTCGGAGAAAAAACCTGGACATGATTGAGGGGGGCCGGGGGCGGGTGCCAGAGGCGGCTGCGCTGCAGCGGGCGGTAGGACCGCGCAGACGCCGCTCGCCCCGCAGCGCCGGCGCGGGCTCCGTCAGGGCAATTAGAGGCGCGCCGGCCGCGCCGAGCAGGGCGCTGTCAGCCTTAATCTGCGCGCTGACGGGCAGCGCGAAGCCCGAGCTCAGCCCGCGGGAAGCACGACCAGTGAACCCATATTGCTTTGACAGTTGCACTCATCTAGAAATAATGCAAAACGCTATTTAGATGTATATATCACGACCCTGTGCTCTAGGAAGAAAACAATCTAATGAGGGGCTGGGAGTCTGCTCGCCGACAAGCAGTTAGGAGACGTGTGGATGCATGCTCGAGTGTGGTGCCTTGGCTTCCCCTCCCCCGTCTCGCTCGTCCTCCTCTTACAGCTCTTCGTGCTTTATTCTGTGGGAGCGCCGCGTCAGAGCCGGCTTGAGGGAACTGGTCTTTGCCTCAGAGGCTTCGGTAAAGAACTTGAAAATAGACGGGAAGCTCTTCCAGGAAGTTAGCTCGTGACGGTCGGTGCCTGCAAAAAAACACAGATTCGGTTACGAGGTGGCCTCGCTCGGTGCCAAGGCAGGCCGCCCGTCTTCCGCCCCTGGAGCCCGAGCCCCGCCCTCGGAGCCCGCGTCCTCCGCGTTCGGCCCGCGCTCGGGCGCCCGCTCCCCCGCCGGCGCGCGTCTCCAGACCCCGGGCGCGGCCTCTCCAGGCCACACCTGTGCCCGAGGGTTCACTCTGCTCCCAGGGCCGAGGGCTGTCCACGTCCGCTCCCCGCGCATCTCCGCCCGCGGCGCCCGGGGCGGCCGTCCGGAGACCTCCGCCGCCTTCCGCCCGAGCTCCCTTCCCGCCCCTGACGCGAGGACGCGGCTGGGACGCCCCCCGCGGCTTGCCCGAGGCGCGGCCAGGCGGCCCCGGGGCCTCAGCCCCTCCGGGCCAATCGAGGCGCTCGGAGGGAAGGGCCACTCCCTCTCCCGCCTCGAAACCACCCACTTCCCCCGGCTCCCCGCGCGCGCGGGGATTGGTTTCCCCTGCGCGCGGAATCCGGCTTCTTCACCCACCCCGGAGCACCCACGTTTCTCGCTTCCCAAGAGAATAAAACAAATCGGATTTTTCTTGCCTCTCTCGGAAGCTGTGCTGTTAGACATCATTTGTCTCAGCGAGGTCACCGCGACCAAATTATATGGGATGCTTCATGAAGGTTCAGATTAAAAAAGAGACTGTGCCCAGAAGTGTCCTAGGAGGCTACATTTTTAAAGATTTTAGGGGACAGTTTTAGAAAAGCTAAAAAAAGTGTTTCAAAGCAGTGACTACAAAAAGAGCATTTAGGCCTCTTATTTTGTCAGGAGGAATTGAACTTTAGAAAATACAGGTTTAGTTTGTCACTTTACAGGGTTATTTTATTTTACTACAGCTTCTTTCTGTGGCTAAATTTGATACTGATGTACAGTGTTTTTCAAGTCAAACCTCCCTTCAGTTTAACACAGGCAAAAAAAATAACAGTGATGTAGTCATAAGAACAGATGAGGATATTAATCGCTTTTGACTCCTTGTGATAACATACTATTTTACCAGTCTCTTCATAACAATTTTTTAATTAAAAAATAAAAATAATAACGAAGACTCTGCCATAGAAATAATGAGTGAATAGCTTTGAAACAGCTGAAATCTTTTCCTAGATCACTCAATTATGCAGAGAGATACTGCCTGGAAGTCTTGGGATTCAGGGCCTCTGTCTGATACTTTAACATTGTTAATGATAATTCTTTAGTCTGTAATAGTAGGTCATTGCTATGGTTACTCTACAATGGTGCAACACTTTGCTTTCCCCTTCAGCTATTCGCTGAGACCTGGTAACCACATTTGTTGCCTAGCAACAGTTTTGTGACAGTATCACAATCTGGGAGTTACAACAATAAGGATGCTATGGCTGCAGTCGACCAGAGAGCAGAAAGCTACAGTCTGTGCATGGGACTTAGATGTGGGAGCTGGCCCTACTAGAGAACCCCTCTCTTTACAGGTGCCCTCACAAGGATGCTCTCTATCCTCTTCTCTGCAATTTGGCCTTATGAACCTGCATTGGAAACTATGATCCAGTACTGAAGTCATATCCTTGAGAAATATCCTCCAACACTACCGTATTCAGATTAAAAAATGAGGTCATTTCTTTATCAGCTTACTCATTTTGGGCAAATTTCAATGTTACTCAATGGGAGAGAGAGAGGAGTGTAGTTTTATCCTGGCAAATTCTAAAGTGCCTTGCCTTGATTTTGAGGTCTTCTTAGAATTCTGGGGAATAAAAAAATTACATGCCTGCCCGCATCAATAGGTGTGCAAACTTTCAAGTTCTTTAAAATATATGTAACATCCAGGTATTTGTTATTATTTTTCCACTGATTTATTCATACGACAATCTAAAAAAATTCTTTTGAATTTGGAGGCATTTATATTCTCCAAACCCAAGTAAGCAGTTCTAGATAGGCTCAGACAAACCTACTTTGGGTATATTTGAAAGGGGCCCAGTTTCTGGATAGGTTTATGAAATTCCTGTTCCAATTTCTATGGTGCTTGCAAATCTAGTTTCATTTCAATAATAACTAACTGCACTTATGATAAAATACTTTAAATTTTTTTAAAAGATTTTATTTACTTAATAGAGAGCGAGCAAGAGAGAAACAGCGTGAGAGGGGAGAGGGTCAGAGGGAGAAGCAGGCTCCCCGCTGAGCCAGGAGCCCGATGTGGGGCTCGATTCCAGGACTCCAGGATCATGACCTGAGCCGAAGGCAGTCGCTTAACCAACTAAGCCACCCAGGTGCCCCATGATAAGATACTTTAAAATCAATTGTATTTCTTCTTTTTGAAAGACTATTCTCAGATGCATACTACATGGCAACACCCATCCCCAAAAACAATAAGAAAAGAAAGAAAGAAAGAAAGAAAAAAAAAAAGGTGTTAATTGTCTTCTTTTCCTTCTCATTTCCCATGCTTCCAGACTCATTTGGCATTTCCTCCATAGTGATCACACTTACACTTACTAGTGTTACCAAGGCTATGATCAATTTGTAAGCTTTCTCAGGGAATTCTTCTCATAATTCCTCCCACCTCTTGAAAACCAATTCAATCTAGGAATCTAGGGGGACCTAAGGAGTCAATGGTCTGAAGCAATTTTAACTTCTTTATTTTTTCTTTCCTGGTGACAATCTTTCTGAAGGATGAACAAATTTCCCTGGTGATAAAATCACTACAAAGGCTTTTTAGTTTTAGCTTATGATTACTCTCTGCTTGATTAGTCCCGGGCTGAAAAGACCAAAGTCCCTGAGATAACTGAGTACCTGCACTGGCTCTCAACATTTACCCCTGCAATTTAAGAGTATAAATAATGAGAATGTGTGCTCTGTCAGAGGAAGGGAAACTGCTGGGAGTAAAGGTAATAAGCAAAGTGGGTTAGAAACTGAACTATAGAGAACTGAGTGGGGGTGGGAGAATTCTCCCTAAACTAAGGAGTAGTAAAGTGAATATTTTATACAAAAATCGCTTTCTTTTCAAAAATTTTCAAAGTAGGTTTTTAATAATTTTATTAAAATAGCAGTTGGAAGTTAGGTAATTGCATATCCACCTGGGGCTGCATATATACATTTCAAGAACATGTCTGGAGACCATTTTTGAAAAGTCAGAGCCAAAGTTCAATGAAAAAATTTACAAATTAATATGAATATCTACCCATAGCAAAGCTTAGAGAATGGAAACTTTTGAGAGCAGCTTTCTAGTAGTTAAAAAATACACCACTTTAGGAAAAATTATTCCATCAGGACAGAAACATTAGACCATTACACTATCTATTCATAAAATGATATAAAAGTGGAAAATATAGGCCAATAAAAAAAGCAGCCATATATTGAGAAACTGTAATGTGTAGGTATATGGAAAATCATTTCAAAATAACATAACCATGTTATTTGAAGGATATAAACATGATTCCTAGTTTTTCCTCTAGCACAACTTTACCCAAAATCAAAAGCTCCTCTTTTTAGGGACTATGAACTTGTTTCCACTTTTCAGACCCCTAATCTAGAGAGGTTCCCACAGTATAGGGAGTAAAGGGTTTCCCATATTAAATACCCGCCATGTTCACAGGGAAAGATTTTTGTATCTTCTTGGATTGGCAGGTTTGTTCTTTCTGGATAATTCACCTTTGGGGCAAATTCAGTTTCCTACTCCATAGAATCAATTCAGTATCAAAATAAAAAGTACAGGGTCTCAGTGCTTCATTACAAAAAAGTGTCTTTGTTCAGTCTCAATAAGTGATTCTAAACGGGCATGGTAGTGGCCCCTGGGGCATTCTGGAAATTTGTAGGGATATTTTTGGTGGTCAAGATGATTGGTAAGAACTATTGGCATTTAGAGGAAGAAGGCCAGGGAAGCTGGAAATCCTGCAATTTGCAGGGCAGTAGAGCACAATGAAGAATTGTTTTGCATCCCACATGGTTTTCTTTCTTTCCTTTCTTTCTTTCTTTTTCTTTTTTCTTTTTCTTTTTCTTTCTTTCTTTCCTTCCTTCCAAGATTTTATTTATTTGAGAGCACATGAACATGGTGGGGAGGGGCAGAAGGAGAGGGAGAAGCTGACTCCCCACTGAACAGGGAGCTCCACACGGGGCTCGATCCCAGGACCCTGGAATCATGACCTGAGCCAAAGGAAGATGCTTCACTGACTGAGGCATGTAGCCCCCCTCCCCCACACCCCGCCATGGTTTTCAAATGTTCCACCAGCTGTTCATGTCGTTGAAAACCCTGTTTATAATTATATGGGCTTAGAATGTAGATGTGTTTAACCAATACTCTCAAAGTACTTTTGGCATCATTTTAACATATACAGAATTTTCTAGGAATCCGACACCATGTAAATTGATGGGATTTTGTACTTTATGTTGTTCAGAATATTAATAAGCAACAGTGGTTTATATAATTTCCAAGAGTGATTTACCATATGAGAAAAATCTCATCACTGATGGCATCACTGCTCATGAAACTTGAGTCACTGATAAGAACACCCACATTACCCTGCATTTGTAGCTGTTGAATCCGCGGTAATTTTATGTACAGAACTAAGTATCTGACTACTGTATTATGCCTTCTTATGTAGATTTTCTAGAGCACTTATAATATTGATATGCATATTATTTTTTATTATGAGCTACTTTTCTTTTATTCCTTCTATATGTTAACTAGAGCATTATAATAATTTAGCTATCTTAAAGTAGGTGGATCATGTTATCTTTAGAATTCATTTCAAGATAGTAAAAGCACTACATAATATTTGTTTTAGGGGAGATATTTAGATGATCCAAGTGTCAGCTTAAATAAAAATGAATAGTTAATTCTTTTTTTATTATATTAGAGATTAATTTTCCCTATAATCTGAACCCGACTCTATCTCTTTTATCCTATGCAGAGTAGAAAATGCCTTTTATTTCTCTTAATGTTTCTTCCATAAATATTGTTTGTCAATGATGTTATTCACTGTGAAATAACCAAAAGGCAGGGGACAGGGGATCCTCCATAAAATACTACACTGAATATTTATCCTTTACCTATTCTTGTTTTAAAAAAATGAATTGTAGCAAATTTCAAAGTGGTAGAGATAGCACAAATGGTCAAAAGGATTAGAAACTTAAAGTATGAAGTATGAGACTGTAAATCATATGAGAATGATCAAATTGCTAAAATGTGTCATTTGTTTTCCCCAAAGACTATATATTTTTAAAAAGTGTCTTGTAATGGAACTGAGAAAGAGGGAGGCTACATTTATATAATAGCATTTAGAAATTAAACAAAAATGGTTGGAAATAGCACTGAGAGTGGAACGCTCAAAGAATAGGGTAAGAGAGAAGAAAACATTGCTGTATCTTCTGTCTTGTCTATTTCCTTTACTTCTTCCTGTGATGACTTCAATCCAAGTGTTTCTTACAATTCTGCCTTGTCCACACTCCTCTTCACTTGATCTTAGTGCTTACATTTTTTTGGGCAAAAACTATGCCAAAATATGCTAGTGAGTTAGCAGCCAAAATCCTGATGTTTACTTTGGCAGATGTAGACTAGTCTGAAGCTGTACCTCATTTTATGCAGTAGATGTCTTAAAAACTTATATGTAAATAGAATTTCCGTAAATAGAATTTCTTTAAAGGAAGAAGTGGGTTATTTACCTCTTCAATGAATCTTTTAATAAAGTGAAGGAATGTCTGGGAAAGCAAATAATCATTCTTCAAGTGATATTGCACACACAGACGTATACATGTGCGGACACACACACCACACGCACATCAAATTTGCCAGAGATGAGGTTTACTAGTATAATGATGGGCAGTCTTAAGTTCTCACCAAAGAGATAATTTAGAAGAATTTCTTGGTCAGCTATTTGCTATTCTAATTATTGCTAGTCACCTTATTTTACATGGTCCTAGACCAAAAGGTCATGGAATAATTTCAACAATCTCTGCATAATTTACATTTTACAGTCTGGTTTAATAGGGAATATAACTGTTGACAGAGTCACTTTTGAATACAAAATATAATTTTTATGTCTTTGTTTTGGGGCCTGGGAAACTAGCAAGTGCCCCTACTCTCTCACTGACATTCCCCAATCCCTCCCCCACCAAAAAGGGTTTTTGTTTTTTTTTTAAAGATTTTATTTTTATTTATTTGACAGAGAGAGAGATAGCAAGAGCAGGAACACAAGCAGGGGGAGTGGGAGAGCGAGAAGCAGGCTTCCTGCTGAGCAGGGAGCCCGATGCGGGGCTCGATCCCAGGACCCTGGGATCATGACCTGAGCCGAAGGCAGACGTTTAACGACAGCCACCCAGGCGCCCGGTTTTTTTTTTTTTTTTTAAAGCAAGAGGTAATGAATAAATTTTGTTTCCTAAGATAAAGGGGGAAAGAAAAAAAAACCTAGAAAGATATGAAACATTAATATTAACAAGATAACATGTCTATGATACCTTCAAAATGACAAGGTTTGATTTTAAAAATTGATCTTTAACAAGAAAAAGAAATATGGGCAATTAGGAAGTAATGAAGACCCTGTCAATATAGCTATGTTGATAATAACAGGTAAGGGAATTCTTGAGAAAATCTAATTTATAAAAATCAAGAGGTCTGTAATATGCATTATTGAGTCCCACTGGGATTAACTAATGAATTTATGAGCTCACCAGCAGTTATTTTTAGAGAGTTATAAAGAATTAGAGAAATACCAGAGCACTGAAAAATAATGTGCCTTCTAAAAAGAAATAAAATGTAACTACTAAAATTCATTTTAAAATGAATTCTAGAGCTTCTAAGAAGAACATCATTAACCACCCACCCCCCACAACTTACCAATATTTGAACAGAGAAGAGCTCCTAATGGAGACTCTCCCAAGTTAGAAGGCGAAAGTGTGAGACTCAGCCACTGCTGTGAGTAGTAAGTGGAGTGGAGTGAGCTGTTCATTGGGACCGTGTGAGGGAAATGCCAAGAGCAGCTTAGTAAACATGTTGCATTGCCTTGTTAAATTGTGTAAGAAGTAGGCAAATCTCTTTGCATTGCATGGAAAATGCAATACGGTTAAAGCTGAAATTGTGTTGAGACCTGAAGGCAAGTTGTCAAGCTTAACCAGAAATAAGAGACAGGCTGAAACAAAGACATAAACTCAGTGTTAGAAACTTTTGGGTCACATGCAGCTTCTGGGCATCCTGTCTTTTCCTTCACCTTCTTTTCTAGATTTCTCATCTATGGAAGGAGAGTTGGGGGTGAGGTGGGGGCTGGGTACGGCACAGGGCATCTCAGGACCCAGGAAACAACTCTAGGCAGCAAACTTACTCTTAGGCAGAGTAGACAGCCTGCAGTAGCTGTGGGTCTCTGATATTAAACCTAGAAGACCTCTCTCTCTAATCAACCGCTTAACCAATAAAAAATGGATACATTTTTATTGCTTCAATTGCCTATCAAACCCAGACAGCCGGTGTAGAAGTGCTTTCTTTGGTTTGAATTCTTGTCTCATGTAACACTCCTACTGTTGCCGCAAGGCCTGACCTCCAGGGATACTGTTTCCCTTTAAAATCTGAACCTAGGTTTGGGCAAACGCTCCCTTTTTCCAGTTTCTCTTTGTCATTTTCCAAAGGAATTTTACTAAGGAATTGTAAGAGGATAGAGCCCTGAACAAGGGAATGCAAAGAACCAAAAATATAGTCATTTCCATAAGTACAGATTCCTAATTCTATTATTCCCAACACAATCATCAGCAAAGAACTTTACTGGACTCCATTTTAAAACAGTGCTCTGCCCAACAGGGCTGGTACAACCTGACAGGTATCTTGTCAGGCTTTCCTTTCTCCTGGCTTCTCTGTCTGTTACTAGATAGATATCAATGACTTAGGGCTGCTAGTTTGACTCTGCATGTATCAGGGGAAGGTGAGGAGCTGGGGAGTGGGGAGGGAGGGAGGGAGAGAGAGAATGAACTGCAAAATACTTTCCTTACTTCAAAACCAAACTAAACCAAACCAAACCATTTACTAGTTCAAATATCCAAATCTTTTGTGGTCCTCCTTTCTCAAACGTGGAGTCTACTCTAAATGATATATTTTGTGGGCAGATAGTTTTTCCAGAGGTTCTGTGATTGATTAATTCATACATTCATACATGTATTTATTATATGCCAGGCACTATTTCTTGGGGCTGAGGATGCAGTGGTGAGCAAGATAAATAAACGCACCACTCTTGTAGCATATTGCTAGTGCAGATGACAGACAATAAACAAGTAAACCAGCGAACATGATAATTTCGGAGAGTCAGAACACTGTGAAGAAAACACAGCAAGGGGATGTGAAGAGAAAGAGGAAAGAAGATGTGGTGGGACGAGGAGAGACGGTCATCAATGTAGACGAGGTGAAGACTTCTGACCTGAGACATGAAGGGCAAGGCAGACAAAGGTCTGGGGGCAGAGTGCAGTCGGCAGAGTTCTGGAGGAGCAGGAGCAGAGGCTCTGAGGAGGAAAAGAGCTTGTCACAGTTGAGGAACTGAAACGCTAAAGTGACTGGAGCACTGTGGGTCAGGAGAAGTGGTAGAAGATGATTCAGAGGTGGGCAGCCTCCAAGTCACAGGAGGTATCGGAGGCCATAGTGAAGGGTTTGGCTATTATTCCAAGTGCAGTGAAAGAGCTGTCTGCAGAGTTCTGAGCAGAGGAGAATTAAATGTGACTTGTGTTTTAAAAAAGAAGACAGGTTGGTATGTGAATGGTGGATGGATTATGGGGAGTTAGAATGAAGGACTACATTTGTCCTGATTGCATTTATCAACTCCACCCACCTCTAGAGCGTTCTCTGGGGCACACTCTTTGGAATATAAAATCCACTTACTGATAGTTCACATAAATAAATTAATGATATAGTAATAGTAATATGCAGTAAGAGTTGAAAGAGACTAATAAAATAGTATTTCCAAGAACTGGATACAAAATGGAGTTGAACTAGGAAAAACGGTTTCCTAACAATTTTGCTCCTGTGATTTATGCTGATAACCCTGCTTTCTCAGCCCTTAGAAGCACTGTTGTATGTGGTGGGAAGGTACTGGGAAGGCGAATATGCCGTCACAGCATTCCATTTCTGCAAGCAGTCCAGAGGAGACTGCTGGGCTTACTCTCCACAGAGTTCTTCATTTCTATGAATGGACACAACATTCTCTTAACTACTGCAGCTCAAAGCCTCTCAGCCATCTTTGATTTTTCTCCTCCCTTGCTTGTGGTCTCCTGATGCAGTTACCAAATCCCAACAATTACACCTTAGCAAAGTTTTTCCAATCTCCGTCTCCTTTTCTAATCCCTCTGTTATCACTCTAGATTTAATGACCTATCATTTAGAATCTTGAAACTTCCGCCTAACTCATTTCATTGCCTTCAACCTCTCCTCCTCTATTTTGTACCTCACTTGCTACCAGATGAAAAATTCTAAAGTATCATTTGTGTCACATGCCTCTTTCTCTGTTCAAAAATATCCAATAGCTCTCCATAATCTATTAAATCAAGTAGAAATTCCTTAATATGGTTTAAAGCTCTTCATTCTCTGGTTCCAGACTTCTTTTCTGAGTTTATTTCTCAATTCTTCTGTAAGTATCCCCTATCCTCCCAGGACCTGCTCAATTGACATTTTTAAAACCTTTTCAAAATCTCAGGTACTGGACATCTGTGATTCTGAAGTTCAGCCAGAGAAGAAATTATCATTTCTGGTTTTGAAGTTTTGAAGAGGCAGGGGTCAAACTTTATTCATTTTGAATGCAGATTGATAAATACACCTTACATTGAAGTGTATATTAGCTTTTGGAGTTAAGAAATAAATTCGTCTAAAATTGGAATATAATGACAGTTGGATATGCTATAACTAAAAGCTGAGGGAAGTAGAATGTTTTTCTTGCTCTCTTCAAAAAACTGACGAGGTGATGATCCGCAGTCCATTAGCCACTAGTTGATAAGCACTGACAAATACTCAAAGTATCTTCCAGATCTCTTTAGATAAAATGTTGTGCTTATCTAGTAAATACAATTTGCTAGCATCAAAAGAGGTTTAGATAAGTGTCAGAACTGAGAACTCTAGAAAACTTTACTGTAATTGTTCGAGAGCTTGTATTCCCAAGATGTAGTTGGCTTGGTCTAAATTTAGATGCAGATAGAAACATACCAAATATAAAAGAGTAAAGATGTGGAAAGGACCCTGGGTAAAATTTTATTCAACAGTTTCATTTCCAGGTAAGAAATCTAAAGTTAAGAGAGGTTGTGATAGGCCAGAGGCACACAGACATTTTGCCCTAATATAGTCAATATTTACAAATCAGTAAAACACTGGAATAGTAAAAAATTTCAGAAGATGTATGTCTGATTGCTTTAAGATCCAGTTCAATATTTACTTCCTCTAATAAGCTGTCTTTGGTTAGCTTTACCCCATAGTAGCTACCCCCTTTCTTTATGTTTCAGTATTTTGTATTTAGTGTATACTCTACTGTCATATACCTGTTTTGCTTAACTAGTTATTTCATGTATGAAAAATACCTTGCTTTATCTCCAGATCCTTTGGTGGAGGGTAATGCTTCAAAACATTTTATTCCAGAAATCATGGTTGAGGATTAATAGATGTTTGTTATATAAACAACTGGCTGGAACAGAATTCACCAGAAAACTGATGCTTATTAAATGCTATTAAAATATAATAAAGCATGGAATCATAAGCCTTTTCTGTGGTTTTTGCATTATTTTAATGATAATTCCCATTTTGAAATTAGGGAAAAGGAGGCATACAGAAGATCATGGCAGTAAAAACTTGTGAATTTAGAAAGCAAAGTGCTACTGGTATTCTGAATACGTAGATAAACTACTATATGAATTTTTGTAACCACACCTTCATTTGTATTGCTTTGTCAGGCTTTCAAAAGCAGACATGTTTGTCTCGCAGCCAACAAAAGGAGCAAGAAAGCAGAGAGTCAGGAGGAGATAGTAAAGTAGTCATAATAGATTGCCCAAGTTACTTAAATTATTTTGAATTATACTAAAGCCTATAGGCCAATTTGGGGAGAACTGATATATTTACAATACCGAGTGTTCCAATCAATGAACATTACATATTTTGTCACTTATTTAGATCATCTTTAATGCTTCTTAATAAGGCTTTATCATTTTCTCCATAGAGAATTTGAACTTCATTTTTAATTAAGCTAATAAGTACACTTTTTATTTTGAGATAATTGTAGATTCATAAGGACTTATAAGAAATAACAGATTCACCCTGTGTCCCTTTTATACTTTTCCTCAATAGTAATATCTTGTAAAACCATATTATAATACAACAGTGCTCTAAGATACAGAACATTGCCATCACCATAAATATAACTCATGTACCCTTTTATAGCCATGCTCACTTCTCTTCCAGCCCCTCCCTCACCCCGGCAACCACTAATCTGTTCTCCATTTCTATAATTTTGTCATTTCAAGGAAGTTATATAAATGGAATTATACAGTATGTAACACCTTGGCATTGGCTTTTTTATTCATCTTAGTTCTTTGGAGATTTATCCAGATTGTTTTGCATCAATAGCTTGTTCCTTTTTATTGCTGAGTAGTATTCCATGGTATGGATGTACTACAGTTTGTTTAACCATTCACCTGTTGAAGGACATCTGGGTTGTTTCCAGTTTTTTGGCTATTATGAATAAAGCTGCTAAAAACATTCATGTACAAATTTTTGTGTGAGATAATCTTCATTTTTCTGGGATAAATGCCCAAGAGTGCAACTGCTGGCTAAATATTAGTTACATGCTTAGTTTTTAAAGAAACTGCCACGCTATTTTCCAGAGTCATTGTACCACCAGATGGTCAACCATGTCAATGTAACTGAGTTCCAGGAAAAACTTGGACACCAAGGTTTAGGTGAGCTTCCCTGATTTGCAATACTCCATGTGTATTCTCACACATTGTTGCTGAAAGAAGACAGCACTGTTTGTGACTTGACTTGAAGAGGACCACTGGAAACTCATCCTTGGAACTTTCCTACACTGTGCCTTACATGTCTCTTCCTCGACCGATTTTAATTTTACCCTTTTGCTATACCAGGCTGTCGCTGTGACACTAACAGCTTTCAGTGACTTCTGTGAGTACTTCTGGCAAACGCTCAAACCTGAAGGCAGTCTCAGGGACACGCGCTTACATTGGTATCAGAAGTGACAGTGGTCTTGGGGACTCTAGAAGTTTGTATCTACGAAAACATCTTGCTGGGCTTTTGACAGGAATTATGTTAAACCTGCACAGCAATTTGGAGAGAAAGAACATCTTTACTATGTTGAGTGAAACTTCAAACATGACGTATTTCTTAGCTTTATTTTTTAGTACGGCATATTTGGTGACACTACTATAAATGGATCTTTAACTACTTGTCATTGGAATATAGAAAGACAATGGACTTTTTTATTTTATTTTTTTAAAGTTTTTTTTTAAGATTTTATTTATTTTTGTTGACAGAGAGATAGAGAGCACAAGTAGGCAGATAGGCAGGCAGAGGGAAAGGGAGAAGCAGGCTCCCCGCTGAGCAGGGAGCCCGACGCGGGGCTCGATCCCAGGACCCTGGGATCACGACCTGAGCCGAAGGCAGCCACTTAACTGACTGAGCCACCCAGGCGCCCCGACAATTGACTTTTGTATAATGATTCTGTACCCAGCAACCTTGCTAAATTATACATTTCAATGTTATGTAATTTTATTTTATTTTTTTTAAAGATTTATTTATTTGTCAGAGAGAGAGAGAGCACAGGTGGAGGGAGCGGCAAGCAGAGGGAAAAGCAGGCTCCCTGCTGAGCAAGGAGCCCGGTGCGGGACTCGATCCCAGGACCCTGGGATCATGACCTGAGCCAAAGGTAGATGCTTAACAACTGAGCCACCCAGGCGTCCCACTAAATTATACATTTCATCCAAAAGATTTATCTACAGACTTTGAATTTTCTACATAAATAATCATATGTGAAAAACTTCAGTTTTTTTTCTAATTCTTACAGCTTTTATTTCCTCCAGTTATAAATTAAGGAAAACTTTTAAAAAATAGCCTCAAATGTATTTACACCACTAATTATTGAGAAGAATATGATATCACATGAAGCTAATTATTATAAATAAAACAAAACTGGCATGAAATGACCACATTTTTTATTTTGATTGATTTCTTGATGTTAGACTTACAAAAGACCTAGCTCTGTCAGGTAATGTCATCTAGTTGCTGACTGTTGGTCATGAAAGTTTTCTGTAACCTTATAACAGACACTGACAGCTTCTGGAGTGTCAGTTATGCTCCTAACAATGTGATTTCTTTTCATCCTTGTTAGTAATGTAGAAATAGACTATTTTTGTTACCTTCAGCCTCCAAGTCTAGAGTTGCCTTCACGCTGTCTGGTAATACTTTAATTTCCTTACCAGTTCTCTTCCCCAAAGATTTCCTCTCTGAATATCTTAAGAAAAAAAAAAAAAAATCCCAGGATGCAACTGCCTTGTACATGGCAAGAATCTTTAAAGGATCCTGAACTTACTGACACAACAGCATTAATACATAAAGAATAACATCTTCCATTAAGATAAAGATGCACTCATTTTTAATTAAATACATGTATTCACAAATATGTAAACATAGCAAATTCCTACTTATGGACTAGTTTAGAAAATGACATCGAAACATATTACACAGGACTGAATACTAAATACCACATGATATTTCAGATTATCAGGATAGGGAAAATTCATGAGCACTCAAATTAACATTAAGTTCCCCTAGGGACTGATTTACAATAAAGATTGAACAGAACCAGATATGGCTAAACAATTACTAGAAAGAGTTATGAAAATTATTTAGAATTGTAATCCTTATTGCATTTATACTGAACTTTATCCTAAAAAAATTTCAAAACTCTAATTGGGCTTCCCATATAGATTTCTGTGCAACTGTCCAGAAGATTTCTAGACTGAAATCTTTCATTATTGTTCAAGGAACTTCTTCTCGGGAATTAAATTTACTTCTGGGTTTGTAAGAACTCTCTTTTTCAAACTTTCCTTTCTTTTTCCTTCTTTCTTCCTTCCTTTCTTTCTTTCTTCCTTCCTTCCTTCCTTCCTTCCTTCCTTTCCTTCCTTTCTTTCTTCCTTCCTTCCTTCCTTTTTCTTCCTTCCTTCCTTTCTTTCTTTCTTTTGTTCTTTCTCTTTCTCTCTTTCTTTCTCTCTCATTCTTTCTCTCTCTCTTTCTCTAAAAGAGAAAGAGAGAGAGGAGGGGGAGAAGGAGAGAGAGAATCTTAAGCAGGCTCCACGCCCAGTGCAGAGCCCGACTTGGGACTTGATCTTGACCCTGAGATCATGACCTGAGCTGAAATCAAGAGTTGGACACTTAACTGAATGAGCCACCCAGTCGCCCCTAGGTTTGTAAAAACTTTTAATTGAGGTTTGAGATGCTGTAATGGATGGAAAGTATATTTTACATGTGTTACAGAATTTGGCAAATACGTATTATTCCCCCTTCTTTGTTTTGTATTCTGGCTCTAAATAACATTACAAATTTAATTTTAATTTAATCATAAATATAATTAAAAAGTCCTCCCCCAAGTATTTTATTATTTAAATATTTTATTTATTATTTTATATAGAGAGAGTCTGAGTAGGGGGAGGGGCAGAGAGAGCAGAAGAGAGAGAATCCTAAGCAGACTCCACACTGAGCCAATATGGGGCTTGATTCTAGGACCCTGAGATCATGTCCTGAGCCAAAATCAAGAGTTGGGCACTTAATCGACTGAGTCAGCTAGGCACCCCATCCCCCAAGTATTTTAAAATCAGGGTGAGAATTATTACTTGGATCTTGTTAAAGTAGCAATGGATAGGCATTATTTCCCAAAGAATCTCAAATATATCCTTTGGGTATCACTACTAGGTGGATAGAATCTATTATTTTATTTCTATTCCACAGACAAAATTTAAAAAGTCATACTGATGGGAAAGCCCATGAATCCACTTACAAGGTTAGTTAAGGTGGAGGATTAATCTGCACAGTAAAAAAGAAAGATGTTGATTATTGAAAATAAGATGTCTTGGGGCGCCTGGGCGGCTCAGTCGTTAAGCGTCTGCCTTCGGCTCAGGTCATGATCCCAGGGTCCTGGGATCGAGCCCCGTATCGGGCTCCCTGCTCAGCGGGAAGCCTGCTTCTCCCTCTCCCACTCCCTCTGCTTGTGTTCCCTCTCTCGCTGTGTCTCCCTCTGTCAAATAAATAAAATCTTTAAAAAAAATGAAAATAAGATGTCTTCTTCAGTTAGTCAGATTTCAATGCTTCTGGGTCAACAATTTATATCCATTAGAAGAAAAATGAAGACTGTGGTAAACTTGCCTAAAAGAAGTTGCAAATGAAGGAAAACCTACATTATCAAGACAAAAGTACCTTAGGATTCCCATTAATAAAGAATGCTATAACCCATTTACTAGAAAAATATATTTACAAATTGTATAAAGGGGGGCTAAAAGTTATACACCTTTACAGTGATTTAACAGTGAAAAATTTTAATAATATCATTATATAAGAAAATAGTAGCAGAGTTACTTTTGCTTGTTTGTTTAAGAGTTACTTATCCATATCTGTTATTGAAAAAAGCATCTGAGATGACTTATATATATATATTATAGTAGGATAGTGGAAAAAGGAGTGAAGAATAAAAGGAGTTAGAGAAATAGGATAAAGGCAGGGATAAGGTGAGATTAATACATAATGTTGATTAATACAAAGACCTGTACAATTGATGGATGATGACCAAAATTTGACTGCACTTCTTATTAACCAATACAAAGAAGGTTATACAACTGATCACGATGCACTGTACCTAGGTAATAAAAGCAAACCAGGTGTGAAGAACAGCTGTTTTTTATACTTGTGTCCTTAGTGCAGACTTATGCTATGACACTACAGAGCAACTTGGGAGAAGTCACTCAGAGGACATCCAAATAATGTGTTTCAGGTGACCTGATAGTCTGTAATACTCTGGCTTGTTCAAGAGAAAAATTAATCATGTCTAAAGGAATGGATGGACAGTATCTCCTTTATATAACTCTTATGATTTTTTAGATAGTTGTATTATTTGTATTTTTGCCCAATAAGATTTGAGCAACAGAATTGTTGCTGAGGTTACATTCTCTGGCTGAACTTGGATGACATTATTTTTGTTATTTTGGGGTCATCAATATGCTTTAATATCTACTCCAGAGGTTATAAAGCCTAACTAGGATATGTGCCCGAATAGATGATTCCTCTATAAAAAATGGGGGCTAAGGGAGTGCTTGTGGGGAGGAAGGGCCAAGATTTGCTCAAAAAAAAAAAAAATTCTGACTTCATTTCAATAGATGAATAAGTAATTATAAAGGTCCTGTATTGGATAGCATGTCTGTAAAAACTTTCAGCTTAGGTATTACTGCAGCCACAAATCATCACTAATAAATAGCCCATAGAGGGGTGCCCTGGCTGGCTCAGTTGGTGGAATATGCCAGTCTTGATCTCAGGGTCATGAGTTCAAGCCCCATGCTGGGCCTAGTACTTAAAAAAAAATAGCCCATAGAATGTGGAGAATTTTAAAAAATTCAATTTTAAGCTAGTAGGTTTAAAGTTGTAGTATGGTTGTAATATGTATTCCTAGTAATTATCATCATCATTAAGAAATAAAAGTTAAGGAGCGCCTGGGCGGCGCAGTCGGTTAAGCATCCGACTCTTGGTTTCGGCTCAGGTCATGATCTCCTGGTTGTGGCATCGAGACCCACCTCCGGCTCTGAGCTCAGCAATGGAGTCTGCTTCAGATTCACTCTCCCTCTCCCCCCTGCTCACTGTCTCTCAAATACATAAATAAAATCTTAAAAAAAAAAAAAAGAAGTAAAAATTCAAACTAACTGAGTATTTCCTGTGTTCCTGGCATGGCACTAAGCACTTTATCATACTAATTCATGTAAACCTGAGAATAATTTTTGCAAAGCAGGTGGTGTTGCCCTCATTTTGCTGATGAAAAAACTGAAGTCTGAAGAGGTTATGGAGCTTGCTAAAGGTCTCAATGCTAGTAAATAAGAACTAGGGACTTTGTTTTGTTCACCCTTTATTCGATTGCCTAGGGCCATGCCTGACACCTAAAAGCTTCTGCATAAATATTTGTTGAAAGAGTGGAGTCCAAATGCCAGACTATTAAACTACAATACAGGGCTACTAGGGTATAAGCCAATACATGGTTTCTGTTTAAGGCAGGGGATCCCTTACTTCTTTCTTAAAGTAATGAGCCCTACTGTGTTGACTTCTTGTTTTGGTAAGTTAAGTGGGAAAATGATCGCTATCTTTGATATGCCAATGTAGACTTTTAGAAGACATTTTGGTGTGTTCAAGATTTTTTTTTTCCATATTCATATTCTTTTCCTGAGCTAGTAAGCTCAACTAGATCAAAGAATGGGTTTGAATACTAAATGATTCACCTAACTTCACAGAATAAATATCCTCTATATATCACAATACAGACTGAATCCTGTAAAGGGTTCAGGAACATTCACAATTACCCTCTGTTGACCAGAGGGAGATAAAACTGGAACATATGGATGCTTCAGCAAAAGAATAGCCCAAACTGGAAAACAGTTTTCTTACCAGTAGGTAACCAGTATACCACAGGCAAAAAAGAATGCAAACATTTAATGCATTTTTCTATTTAATTTCCGTCAACTCTCTTCTCCTTTCCTCATTACCTCATGAATTTAATCGTTTAAAGCCAGATGAAAACCTGCTGTAAGCTCTGTTTTGCTGGTTAGATTTTAAAACGGTGGGTGTTAAACAGAGAAGTTAGCATAGGAGCCATGTCACCAAATGAAATGATGACCCACGCCAAAGTGCTATGGTATGGAAACAGGTAGGTCAGTATGGGTCATAGGTCAGCCCAGGACTTTGAAGAAATCTGTGTATCTGTTCTTTCTTTATATCCATATCATTATCTTTTTTGCTAAAAAAGCACCTTGAATGTGTCTTGACTGAGGGAAGATGAGCATTTGCTCCCAGATGACTACGGATAGCAATCTTTCATAAACCATAAATGCAAACCTATTGGAGAAAAAGCCTCAAGGTCAGTTCTTCTAACTTTAGACAACCAATCAATAGGTCATTTCCTAAACATGAGGTTTCTATGCAACCACTCCAGAGCAGTATTTTTAACAAGAATAATTTTTTCCAACATAGTGCAAAAAGCTTGTTGTAGACTTACAACATTTTCAGAATGTTGTGAAAGAAATTTGTAACAGAAAGCAACATTTTCACTCATATAACTCACTTCTCTTCCTCACAGGAAAGAGCCCCCAAAAGGATGAAGGGCAATATGGCCTCAGTGAAATACGCTGAATTGTAAAAATCTAGATTCTCATCTTTAAAGGTGAAATAATGAAAATGTTAAGAATCTGGGATGATACAATGCACAAGACACTGAAATGTAGTATCTACAATAATTAGTAGAGAACATTTTTTGAAATTTTGGGAATGATTTTTGCTTAAAATTTAAACTTGTATTTTACATATGCAAGTCAAAACACTGTACTGACTTTATAACTGATAATACTTCCTGCTTTATTTCAGATTTACACTGGACCTAAATATAACAGTTGAAGTTTTATGACCACAGAGAAAATATCCAACTTATTCAGAAAAGTGACTATCTTTTTTTTTTTTTTAAGATTTTATTTATTTATTTGCGAGAGAGAGAACGAAAGAGAGAGAGCACATGAGAGGGGGGAGGGTCAGAGGGAGAAGCAGACTCCCCGACGAGCAGGGAGCCCGATGCGGGACTCGATCCCGGGACTCCAGGATCATGACCTGAGCCGAAGGCAGTCGCTTAACCGACTGAGCCACCCAGGCGCCCCAGAAAAGTGACTATCTTACAAATTAAAGTTATAATTAAAGAAAGCAGTTCTAGAAAAAATAATTTCATTAAAAGTGAGTGTTAATATTCCTAACTCTGGACTTAAAAAATTCTTTTCTCATAGTTCAGACAGCATCGTGGACAGTCATATTAGCTCATAATTGCATATTTAAAAAGAATATTATGTACTTAAAAATTATCAAATTATAAAATAAGACAAATAAGATGTATCATTATGAAGTACTGGTAACTCTTCACTTTGAAAAATTTCTCCTAAAAGTGACTGGAATAATCTTACAAGGCAAATTAAAACTTGTGGATTAAAACTATTTTAGATTTTCACAAGGGGAAAAAATAAGAATCTTTATATTTCTTAATCTATATAGTGACAGTCATTCTTGTATTATTCAATAGCCTATCAAAAAAAAAAATCTTGCTCTTTAATGAAGTCTCTGGTTAAACCACTTAAGTAGTGAAGTTTTAGGCCCCAGAACAAGACTATACAAATTTAAAACCGCTAGAAATGTTGACAGATGCTTAATTACAGTGTTACATATGGAGGAAAACATACACAATTTGAGTGGATATTTTTATGAACAATTATCATTTAAAACAACTTTGGGAATAAAATTCATTTGTAACTATGTCATTCTTAATAAAAATTATTCTGTTCAGTCAGTATTTTTTCTTTATTTCTACTTACCTAAGTTCATCACAATTTTTGCAAGTAAATTCAAACATGAAGATATTCTTTTGGTCAGCATTTCAAGTTCCAAATTTTCTTTTATTAAAAAACATAAAATTTAGTGATAAATTGTGTATAGTGATGTGATTCTGATGCTTTATATTGAGAAATGAAAAGCACTGATTTGAATGTATTCCTAGAACTCAGAATTATTAAATTTAAAAATAAATTTTATTTTAAAAATAACTTCAGACTCACAAAAAAGTCACAAAATAATAATATAGTTGACTTCTAAATATCTTCAACCCAGATTTTCAGTTTTTAAAAACATTTGTCATATTTGTTTTATTATTTACTCTTTCACTTTGTGTACATACATACATATGCGTATACACAAATATTTTTTTCTGAACTATTTGAGAGTAGGTTGCAAATATCATGCCCTTTAGTATGTATTTCCTACCAACAATGAAATTCTGCTATGTAACTACAGCTATAAAATTCAGATTTTACATTGATAGGATACTTTTTTAAAAACTCTACCATTTGTTTGCCAATTTTGCCAGTTGTCCATACGGTGTTTTTACTGTCTAGTACAGAATCTAGTCCAGGATCACAGAATGAAAACTATGAAGGTTTAATAATTATTTCCTTTTATTTCCATCCATTTTTATAGATGTTTAAAAAGATAGTTTCATTTGGTTTCAATTTGAAACTTCAGAATGACAACACTAATTCTATCACTAAGATCTATGATAGTTTTAGTCAATTATCTGCATAAAAACATACGAATATGATTAAAATATTCCTGTTGAAGGTTATATATCTATCAGTGAGTAACAAATATCCATTTGACTCTATTTTATAAAGAAGCTTGCAATTCAGAAAGAAGAAAATTCCTATTTCAAGGCATGCCTTCCTGGGATTTTCTTGTTAGCTCTTGGAAGGTTATCTGAATTAAAATTTAAAAATCAATCAAGTATTCTATTTGCTAGGAATTACAGTAAAATATTTATTCGATGAAGGGAAGACTGAAATCAGTGACTAAAGTCAAGTTTCTAAAATATTTGAGGCTTATGTTCAACTATGACAATTTTCTTCCATAACCACTAGAAAATACAGAATTAACTGCATACATTGTTGCTAATGGCCTAGAAATAGTTTACACAGCTGAACTGAGGGACTTAAAATTTAAGATCTATTTCTGGCTACTCTATCAATATGCATGAAATTCTAGATAAGCCATTTAACTTTGATTTGTCCTAATTTCTCTATTTTTAAAAGCAGAAAAAGAAATGTTTGCCATACAGATATACTGCTAGGATTTTAGACACTTAATCTAGTGAAATCATAATATTAAATGTATCAAAGATCATAAATAATCATGATAAATATTATAAAGAGTAATGATAAATAAACCATTTGCTTAGGAGAGCAAGAAAGGATTTTACTGTTTAACCGATGTTTGTTGTAGTAAAAAAGAGAAAACACAAATGAGTAAAAAGAAAAAAAAAAAAAGAAAAATAGAAATCACCAGTAATCCTACCAACCAGAAACAACAAACTGGAATATATTATTTCAGACATTTTTTTCTATACATAAGCATACATATTTGTTTACAAAATGCATTACTTTAAGAATATAAAATTAATCATATTTCAAAATAAATACATTAAAATGTATTACACTGAGTGTTCTTGTTCTAGTTATCAGTTAACCACTGGTAACAATGATAAACTCTGGACAGTATATAACATACAGCTATTTGATGGCACTGAAGAACAACCTAAAGCAGATAGAAACTGAAGGAGATTAAACCTTTCAAATAGTTGGGTAGCTCTTCACCCAAAAGAATTCTTTCTGTAAGGTATAGGGTGGTTAGAATCCAAGCAAAAGGCTGCAGTCATTGGCTTGAAGTGTCCAGAGATAGTGTTGGGGGATACCAGAACAGCCGGAAACCAGGAAGGGAAATTCCTGGGGGGTAAAAAGAAGGAGCCAACCAGAGGGGGAAATTTGAAATCTGGGTACAAACTGCTTTCAGGTTTTTAGTTGAATTCTGAACTGTGTTGCAGGAGAAGATTCCAAGGAGCTGGTAGAAGGGCTACAACTGGAAAGTTAAATAAGCTGTTGCACACCATGAAAGAGAAAGTTTAGAGTTTTAAGCTGTTGCACATCATGAAAGAGAAAGTTTAGAGTTTGAGTCTTGTCAAATTAGAGAGGCTGGATTAACACCTTGGTCTTTCCACTGTGAAACCCAGAAAGAGTAAAGATAATGTGCCAGGTCTAAGGGTTTATTCTAAAACCAAATGAAAAACTCACCATAACAAAGTACAAAACACATCTGAAGAAATTCAAGGTCATTGACAGAATCCAAAAACTCAACAACTCGCCACCATAATGTCCATATAATAAAAACTTACTCGATATGCAAGAAAAAAAAAAAAGAGTAAACTGTGATCTGAAGTGAAGGGATGGGGGTGGTGGGACAAAACAATAGAAATGGATTTAAAGATGACCCAGACATTGGAATTAGAAAACCAAAACTTCAAAGCAACTATTATAAATATGTTCAAGAACTTAAAGAAGTGGCTTTAATAAGTGAAAGATATTTTAACAGACAAATCAAAACCTTAAAGCAAAAGCCAAGTGAAAATACTAGAACTGTAAAGTATAATATCTGAAAGGAAAATTCACTGGATGGACGAATACCCAACTGGAGAAAGCAGAAGAAAGCTTCAGTGAACTTGAAAACTCATCAACAGGAATCATCCAAGCCAAAGAACAGAAAGAAAAAAGATTGCTGAAAAAAAAAAAAAAGGAAACAAAGCCTGAGTGACCTGTGAGACAACATAAAGCCACTTAATTTTTGTGTAACTGGAGTCCCAGAGGAGAAGGAAAAAGGGACTAGGGAAGGAAAAACATTTGAATTAATACCCATGAATTCGAAATTAGGTAAAAAAAATTAACTTATGAATCAAAGAAGTCCAACAAATAATGAATAGGATAAATAAAAATAAAACCACATGGACACATCATAGTAAGACTACTACAACTCAAAGATAAAAAAACCTTGAAAGTAGCAGGGGTAAAAAAGACGTAATACATACAGCAGAATAATGATACAGAGGACTGTTGATTTCTCATCACTAACAATGGAGGTCAGAAGGCAATGAAATGACCACTTAAAAAAACTGAAAAACAAAAAACAAAAACAACAAAAAAAAACCCCTCATCAACCCAGAACTCTATTTCCAAACAGGAAAATACCTCTTAATTGAGTGATCAAGCAGAGAAAGACAATTATCATATGGCTTCACTCATTTGTGGAACATAAGGAATAGCACGGAGGACCACAGGGGAATGGAGGGAAAACTGAAGTGGGAGGAATCAGAGAGGGAGTTGAACCATGAGAGACTATGGACTCCAGGAAACAAACTGAAGGTTTCAGAGGGGAGGGGGGTGGGGGATAGGTTAGTGATGGGTATTAAGGAGGGCACACGTGGTGATGAGCACTGGGTGTTATATGCAACTAATGATTCATTGAACGCTACATCAAAAACTAATGATGTACTATATAGTGGCTAACTGAATATAATAAAAAAAATAAAACCTTTCACAACTATTAAAAAAATTAAAGTGAAATAATGTTAACTATGCTGGAATTAAAATATTAAAAAAGGCAAAATAAAGACATTTTCAGGTAAGTGATCAAAAGGGAGAATTTGTGGTCAGCAGACCTGCACTAGAAGACATACATGCCAGAGGAAATTCTTTAGGCTGGAGGGAAATAATACCAGATAAAACTTCAATCTACAAGATATGCCCAGTAATGGAAATGGTAAACATAAGGGCAAAAATAAATACCATTTTTTCTTCCATTAATTTAGAAGAATACAATAGAATATTTATTTACTTACTTACTTATTTATTTATTTATTTTTATGACAGAATCTTTAATGCAAAAATTATAACAATGTATTTTGTGGTTTTAGGGTACATGGATATAAAATATATGCCAACAGGGGCATGTGACTCTTGATCTCAGGGTCGTGAGTTTGAACCCTGCATTTGGTGTAGAGATTACTTAAATAAATAAAACTTTAAAGTAAAATAAAATATATGACAACAATAATAAAAGGATAGAAGGATAAATGGAAATACAATGTTGTAAGCTCCTTACATTTTATATGAAAATGTACAATATTAAATCTAAGTAGACTATGGTAAGGATGCACAGATCAACCCTTAATCTCTAGAGCAACCATTAAAAAATAACACAAAAATGCATACTAAAATGACTTTTAGAGCAATTAAAATACAAAAAAAAAAAAAAGAACAAGAAAACCTGGACAAATGGGGGAGACATAAACAATATATTAATAACTACATGAAATTTAAATGGGCTAGTTACTCCAATTCAAATTCAAATTAAAAAGGCTACAACACAAATGTTGGTGAGGATGTGCAGCAACTCAATTAGAACTCTAATAGGAGTATAACATGGTACAATCACTTCGGTAAAAATATTTGGCAGATTTTAATAAAATGTATATATATCTACATCATGACTTAGCTATTAGCTATTGATCCAAAAGATAAGAAATAGATAAGAAAACAAACAGATAAGAAAACAAATGTCTACAAAAAGGCATGTAAGAAAATGTTCATAGAAGCTTTATTCATAATAGCCAAAAATCAGACAGAGCCCAGCTGTCCATCAATAGGAAATGGATATAAAAATTGTAATATATTCATAAAATGGATACTACTTAGTAATTAAAAAGAATGACCTAGTGATACATATAACAATTTGGATGAATCTCAGTTAGGTAAAAGAAGCCAAACACAAAAAAAGTATATGCTCTAAATGGCATTTATGTAAAGTTTAAGAACAGGTAAAAAAATCTATGGAGATAGATTATAGCTCATTAGTCTACACCAGTCTTTCCTCTTCTTCCACAGTCTGCAATGATTTAAAATTTAGCGAAAGAATATGTCTATATTAATTGGATGGTGTTGGGTAACTCTACCTCAAAAAGATGAACTCATCTACTAAATTGCAGAGAACAGTCTAAAATTACTGCTAATAAGATTACAAAATCACCTTATTTGCTTATAAGATGGTGACATTCTAATCATGTATTCTTGGTGACTCTCCAAGTAAGGAACTTGTCAGATCAACATGGTGTTATGTTCAACATTTACAGGTAATAGACAGTTCTGGTTCTTAACAACTTGTCAACGATAAAGACAGTACTGTAAGAGCACTTTATCACTAAAGGATTTGCAAAGCTTCCAGAGAATGTTAAAAATTATAGTCCCAAAAGGACAGTTCAGTAAAAATTCACCAACCCTTTTTATTAAATAGACTACTAATATGAGTCATTACATCCCAAGGCAGCAGAACTAATGGGCATATAATAATAATTTAAACTCTGACATTTTAACAAAATATACGACAATGAAGTAACAAAAACAGGCAATGTACCTAATGTTTTCTAAGAATAAAGGAAGAAAATGTAGTATTTTTTATTTGAGTTGATTCAAAAAGTATTTGAAGTTCAAATATAGTCTGGGACCAAAGTAGCCTCACTCAAAAGAAGTTTTAAATAACTCTTAAGTAATTGGAGAATCCTAGTCTGATAGGACTAAATGAATTAATGTTCTTCATTTTTCTCCTGGTTTTAGAGGAGGAAATGGAAAGAAGCAGTTTTGACTATCATTGGCCTCTCCTCCAAGTAGAAATGCTTATTTCATTGGTTTAAAATTACCGATTTAAACTAATATTTAATAATCAGGATAATTTTCAGTACCAAAAAATACATTCAATCATTTATGTTTTACAGTACAGTTTTTTACATGAAAAAATGACCTGAATTTCTGTCATCTTTCGTTACAATATCAGTTGCTGTCAGAGTTAGGAAAAAATTATTTTGAAGAATCTCTAGGAAGTTGGTTGAACACATTTAGGAATATTATCAGATTGTATATTTCCAATAATTTTACATATATTTTATGGAGAGGATTGTGTTCCATGTCTATTGGCACAATGGCATAATGATTGGCATAATGATTACTGCATTTACTGTTTAGCTTATTCAACATTTAACTTTTCTTAAAGTTTATTCTGTGGACCTCTGGCTTTGTGGGATACTAACAGCTGTTGATTCAAGGTTATGTTCAAAGGAAAGCTCCTTATTGTAGCCTTTCTTGGAGGTATCAGTGTGCTAATGTGCACTGTGACACAAGGAAGGGAGGATTTCTTTTCTTTTTTGTTATTTTTTTTTAAAGATTTTATTTTTAAGTAATCTCTACACCCAACCTGGGGCTTGAACTCACATCCCAAGTTCAAGAGTTGCACGCTTCACTGACTGAGCCAGCCAGGCACCCCACAAGGGAGGATTTCAATGTGCACTATCTCCCAAACATATTTGGCCAATGAGTTTTCTTGGGACAGTTTTCTGGACTTCTATTTCACAAAACACACTTTGGAAAATTTTGGTCTAGAGGAAATACAGGTATCAGCGAGAGTTGTAGCAGGTTGGAAAAAAAAAGGAGAGAAAAGAAAGAGCAAATACTGTTTTAAGTCACTTGTTTCTCAGTGCTTATTTCCTTAACTGTAAAATGCTATTTACTAGCTGTAACCCTGGGCAAGTTCTGTAATCTTTCTTTCTCTCTTTCATCTGTATGAATGGGACTACCAGCAATAATGCCTACTTCTCGATTTGTGATGAGCACTGAAGATGACATACATAAAGTGCAAGCGTAGTACCTGCCACATGGTCCTGCTTGAAAAATGAGGGTGACTGGTATTGGAATATTTTGGTACAACCTATATGAACTGGAGGCTTTCTTTTATATAGAAAAAAAGACATTCATTCCCATTTTAGCCCGTTCTCCTACTTTCACAATACTAACTTCTAAGTGAAAGATATTGAGAAGACCTGCTCATAAGAAGCCTGCTTACCTTTCTGGAACCCAACATTTAGGTTTGACCAAGAAACCTGCTGACCACCCGAGCATTTTGGCACTATTGTTTCCACAGAAAAAGACATTTTTTTGTATAGCATGTGGTAACTTCTGGTTTATCTTCACATGTACTCTCAGATTCTATACTTCTAACAAACGAGTGGGGTTAGTAGGACAGAAACTGTTCTCTCTAAATCATGGACCTGGAAACTAAGGCTTGGAGAGGTTACCATTGTGAACTGCCCAAAGTCACCGAATTGGCAAGTGGCAGTGTCTAGACTCAAACTTATGTTTTTGGCTTTGGTTGAGTATCTGAATGAATGAGTGATTCAGACAGGGTCCCCTGATTTTGCATTTTAGAATACTTTAGTTGAGTTCAATAAACATTTACTGAGTTGCTCCTATATGCTAAGCACTGTGCTAGGTGTGAATGAGACATTTATTTTTGTTCTTGAAAAGCGTATAATCTAGTGGTATTCAGAAAATTAGAAAACAGAAAAAAAAAAGAAAACTAATGCTTTGGAATAGTTTTCTATGGTAGTGACCTCCTTGAAATGCTTTTTGGCATTAGTTCCCCAGAGGTCCACCAGAAGAGAGTTTATGGTGACCACAGCAAGGGCCTAGTGTAAGAGCGCAAATCTGAAGATCTCCTCCTGTGGTGAAGCCTGTTGTTCTTTCTGTGTTCTTTCAGTCACTAATAATACGCCAGCCAGTAACGGCGAGTGCTGGGGAAGCATTTGCTGTGGTGCCTGTAATTCTTCGCTTGAAATACCTTCCTTTCTTTGTGTCCATCTTTCCTTTCCCAAGAGAGCACAGAAATGTACTTTCTACTTTAGAAATGCCCAGTTGTTGGAACATCTCATGAGAAATGTATTTTTCCTTTCTTTGTTATCATTATATTTCTATTGTATTTTCCTCATTCCTTTTAGCATCCTCATGTTTCCCCAAATTTATTACTTATCTTTACTACCTATTGAACTGCTAATGCCTATTTGTTCACAGAATTACTTGAACATGCTCTTGGCATGAGAACTCTCTATTAAAGAAAAAAATCTGTCCCTCCTTGATAACTGCAAAACTTTTATCATAGCCACTTTGCTGTTTAGAAACTTTGCTTTTAAAAATCATTGATTAGTTTTCTGACTGAATCTGAGATCCATTTTTCTGTTCTTATCCCTGCAGCCTTCTGTTGTTAAAAAAGACACTGTTGATTACTTCTCACGGATGTGTTAGCCACAGCATTAGAATCACACACAATCCTACCAATTTCTGACTATTTTTTGTTTCTGCTTCCTCTTGAAACTATCTACTTGTAGCTGGAGTGTACTGGAAAGCACAGCAGCCTCAGAGACATAACTCCTGGGCACCTAGTTCTAACACTTCCTGGCTTTATGGTTCTGTGCTAATCGCCAGGCTGAGTCTCAGTTCCTTCACATAGAAGATAATATATGAAGCTAATAACAGTACCTATTTCACATCATTGTTCCTGAGGACTCCATGAGATGAATATGTGAAAGTATTTTATACATTCTAAAGCACCCTCCAAACGGAAATAATAATTTCCACTAATATTAATACTGAATGGAAATACTAATCTGAAAAACTAAGATTCAGATATGAAGTTTTTTTTTTTTAAGATTTTATTTATTTATTTGACAGAGAGAGACACAGCAAGAGAGGGAACACAAGCAGGGGGAGTGGGAGAGGGAGAAGCAGGCTTCCCGCCGAGCAGGGAGCCCGATGCGGGGCTCGATCCCAGGACCCTGAGATCATGACCTGAGCCGAAGGCAGACGCTTAACTGCTGAGCCCCACCCAGGCACCCCCAGATATGAAGCTTTTAAAAAAGTTTGTATTTTAATTCCAGTTAGTTAACATGTAGTGTAATATTAGTTTCAGGCGCATGATATAGTGATTCATCACTTCCATACATCACCCGATGCTCATCACGACAAGTGCTCTCCTTAATCCCCATCACCTGTTTCACCCATCCCCCCACCCACCTCCCCTCTGGTAACCATCAGTTTGTTCTCTGTAATTAAGAGTCTGTTTCTTACTTTGTCTCTCTCATTTTTTTTTTCCTTGCTTGTTTGCTTTATTTTTTATTTTTTTTGAGAGAGAGAGTGAGAGTGAGAGAGCATGAGCTGGGGAGGGGAGAGGCAGAGGGAGAGGGAGAAAAAGAATCCCAAGCAGGCTCCATGCCTGCAGAGCCCGACATGGGACAATCTCAGGACCCTGAGATCATGACCTGAGCCAAAATCAAGAGTCAGATGCTTAACTGACTGAGTCACCCAGGCGCCCTGTTTTGTTTCTTAAATCCCACATGAGTGAAATCATATGGTATTTGTCTTTCTCTGACTGACTTATTTTGCTTAGCATTATACTCTCCAGCTCCATCCATGTCGTTGTAAATGGCAAGATTTCATTCCTTTTTATAGCTGAAAAATATTCCATTGTATATATATGCCACATCTTCTTTATCCATTCATCAGTCAATGGACACTTGGGTTGCTTTCATATCCTGATTATTGTAAATAATGCTGCTATAAATATAGGGCTGCATGTATCCCTCTGAAGTAGTGTTCTTGTATTTTTTGGGTAAATACCCAGTAGTGCCATTGCTGGATCATAAGGTAGTTCTATTTCTAACCTTTGAGGAACCTCCATACCAGATATATTAGATTTTTATGTTCTTTACTCTTTAGATATATTCCAAGAGCTTGTTTTTTAGTTAATATCATTTTCATATAAGTGATTATATGTATATATTATATACATCTATATATGTAGGTATATACATGTATAAAAATATACAGTAGAAACTGACTTGAACCAAATTACAGGACAGCTTTACAGTTATAATCTACTGGCAATGGAAAACTTAATGCTTTCTCTTTTATCCATTTAAACATGAACAGGTGGGAAGTTTCATCTTTTACATCCAGTGAGCAATAAGGGAAGGGGCAAGAAATGTGGTTGGACTAGTGTATTTCCACTCACTTCTCCTAGAGAAAATGACTCTGTTGGTGATGTTATATTGCTCTGCGGTACAAAGAAAGCATGTTGTTTTCAAGTAGTTCAATGATGGGCAGTAGTGGTAACAGGACCAAGCAGCCTCAAAGGGGGAAAACGATTAGCTCAAGGAGAGTCACACTGCTCTCTCACTTCCTGCCCAGTCAACTCTTCAACCCACTGTCATCTTAAATGTTTGTCATAACACAACACTTAACTAGCAACTGAAATCATTTATTTGTTTATTTACTAGGTTTTTTTTTTTTGGCTTGCTTGTTAATTGTCCATAAGCTCTGACTAAAATGTAATCTCCTTCAGGTCGGGAACTCTGCTGTGTCTGCTGCTGTGTCCCATCACAGTGCCTAGAACAGTGTCTGGCACATACCAGGTGTGTACTAAACATTTGTTGACTGACTGACCGACTGACTGGTAAAGTCTTCTGAAATAGTTGAGAGCTCAGTAAATGTTGAATTGAATTAAAAATGAAATACATTTTTCTGAGATAAGTACTTAACTTCAAATGTTGTCTTCTCCAGAGAAAAGAATACACTATTATGAAAAAAATTTAAGAAAATTCAAAAATTCTTTCAATGCTTTTCAAAAAAAATATAGGTGCTAGGTTCCAAATACTAAAATGACAAGATAAAGCAGGTTTTTCTTCTAATCTGCTGATAGGTCTACTATTCTCAGGAACCCAATCCTTTGAGTAAAATGATCATAAAAAATATGATTGTTAAAAGCTTCTGGAAATACAAGAAATGTAATTTTAACTGTGTATTTGGTTAAAAATGGAATTTGCTGCTTCTTTATGGCTTTGATATTAATAGGACTCTCACTAAAAGGAGCTATTTCTATTCCACAGAAATAATTTTAAGGAGTCATGTACTATTCACATTTATTTTGGAAAAATATGGTAAAAAGAAGAAATAAGACACTGTTCATTATTTTCATCTTTAACATATTTTCACATTTAAAAAGATTTTAAAAGAAACAAAACACAAATGCAACAGCCTACACATTTTTCTTTTGTTTCCCCCCAAAAAAGAAAACCCAACACTACCCACAACACTATGGCAGATTTTTTGAAATTTGTTCAGGCATGCAGCTTTAAGCCCTTTAATAATCACTTACATGGTAAAACAAAACAGAAACAAAAACAAAACAAAAACTGATACCATCGTTTAGTCCAAACATTTTCTAAGTGCCTATATGCCAGACATTGATGGGTAGTGGGGATATAAAGGAAAACAAGACACAGGGCCCATCCTTGAGATTATGGTACCAATGCCCCCTTGGAGGGAATCCAAGACATACCTGTCTTATTCCAAGTTGTACTTCATGGTAAATGGCATTAAAATGAAATTTCAATGTTATATGAGAAGTTATATTTGGATGCATAAATTTTGCTTATAATGAAAATGACATTGCATTACAAACCTTCTAATTAAATTGAGAGACTATTTGTACTATACTGTACCTTCAGCTAAGTCAACTAATATAGAGACCCTTCTGCTAAAAACAACAGTAACATTTGCTATACAACGTGTACTGTTTTCTTTAAAATGATGCTTCTTATTTCTTCATAGATTTTTAGTAAATAAATGGCTATTATCTACATTAGATAAGCATGAGGATCCATATAACTTTTTCTCTGTGAAGGGTGAATGGCCATCTTCGATTATAGTAAGTTATAGTAAGTTATGGTAAAAATTAATGCAGTCTTCTATATGAGCCTCATCACTGAATCATGTCTTAATGTTATCTTACAGGCATTTATTTTATTGTATTTTATTTTTTTCTCCATTCTCTCCTCCTGGGCTTTTATTGGTCATCAGTAAAAAAGTTAACAGTATCAGGAAGAGAAATTAAGGAAATAATCCTATTTTTAATCACATCAAAAATACTTAGTAGTAAATTTAACCAAGGAGGTAAAAGAACTATACACTGAAAATAAGACATTGATGAAAGAAATTGAAGACACAAGTAAATGGAAAGATATTCCATGCTCGAGAATTTGAAGAATTAATATTGTTAAACTGTTCACACTTTTCAAACAATCTACAGATTCAATGCAATTCCTATCAAAATTCCCATGGCATTTTTCACAGAACTAGAACAAACAATCCTAAAATTTGTATGGAACCACAAAAGATTCCGAACAGCCACAGCAACCTTGAGAAAGATGAACAAAGCTGGAGGTATCACACTTCCTGATTTCAAACTGTATTACAAACTTAAAGTAGTCAAAACAGTATGGTATTGGCATAATAACAGATACATAGATCATTAGAATAGAACAGAGAACCCAGAAATAAATCCATGCATATTTAGTTGAAAATTTTCGACAAAGGAACCAAGAATATACAACGGGGAAAAGACAGTCTCTTCAATAAATGGTGTTGGGGAAACGACAGCTACATGCAAAAGAATGAAATTGGACCCCTATCTTATACCAAACCCAAAAATCAACTTAAAATGGATTAAAGACTTGAACATAAGACCTGAAGCTGTAAAACTTCCGGGAGAAAACATAGGGGGTAAACTCCTTGACATCAGTCTTGGCAAATGATTTTTTGCCTTACCAAAGCAAAGGTATCAAAAGCAAAAATAAAAAAGTGCAACCATATCAAATGGAAAACATGTGCACAGCAAAAAAAACAGAAACAAAAACAAAAAACAAGACCAAGCAGACAAGCCACCAACAAAATGAAAAGGCAACCTACGAAATGAGAGAAAATATTTGCAGATTACATATGTGGATAATTAGGGGTTATGAAAAAGTGCTCAACAGGGAAATGCAAATCAAAACCACAATGAGATAATACATTGCACCTATTAGAATGACTATCATCAAAAAGACAGGGATAAAAGTGTTGGCCAGGATGTGGGAAAAAGGGAACCCTTGTGTATTGTTGGGAGGAATGTAAATTGGTACAGTCACTATGGAAAACTGTATGGAAGGTCCTCAAGAAATTAAAAATAGAACTACAAAGTGATCCAGCAATCCCAATTCTAAGTATCTATCCAAGGGAAATGAAAACAGGGTATCGAAGAGATATCTGCACTCCCATGATCACTGGAACACTGTTCACAATAGCCAAGATATGGAAATAACCTAGGTGTCCATCAATGGATGAATAGATAAAGATATATAAATATACACACAGGGGAATATCATTCAGCCATGAGAAAGAAGGAAATCTGGCCATTAGCAACAACATGAATGGACTCTGAGGGCATTACGATAAGTGAAATAAGGCAGACAGAGAAAGACAAATACTGCCTGGTATCACTTATATGTGGAATCTAAAAAAAAAAAAAAAAAGTCAAACTCCTAGAAACAGAGAGGAAAAACGTGGTTGCCAGGGGCTGGGGTTGGGGGAAACAGGGAGAGGTTGGTAAAAGGATACAAACTTTCAACTATAGGATAAATAAGGTCTGAGGATCTAAAACATGGTAACTATAGTTAATAAGAATGCATTACGTAAATGAAATTTGTTGAAAGTAGAACTTAAATATTCTCACAAAAAAAAAGATAAATATTCAAGGTGATGGGTATGTTAATTAGATGGGAGGAATCCTTTCAATATGTATATCAGATCATCATGACGTACACTTTAAGTGTCTTAGAATTTTGTCAACTCTACCTCAAAAAAGTGAAAAAAATGAAAATAAAATATTTTAAAAAATCAACAGTATAAGGAATGCTAACTGGACTTCCTATAAATACATTCATGGAAGATATGGCCCATTATGTTAGTTAGTCTTTCTTGGATAAGAATCCCCGTAATTTCATTTCATTTCAATTTCAACCAACAATTTTTTCTAGGAGTTGGAGTCATGGGGATTAACAAGACACATGTGCTCACTGACTTCAGGGAGTTTACAATCTAATCGGGGAAGGAGACACTAAAATAATTCCATAAATAATTGCTCGTTTACAAGTAAATATGTGATGATTTCTTTGTTATTTATTGCAAGGAAACGATCTTTTCAGAAGAATGTATATGCTTTAGCTTTTCTAGTGAAGAAGATATTGTCAGTTATTATTTCCTTTTCCTTGACTGTAGGAAGCTAGAGATAAATTTTATGCTAAATTAATATAACTATCATAGGATTAAAGACTTGAACATAAGACCTGAAGCTGTAAAACTTCCGGAAGAAAACATAGGGTGGTGGACAATTATCTTTACCTCTAAGTAATTTTTTATATTATAAAATCCTCACTTTAATCATTATATCTTGTATAAGTCTTATTGCCTGTATAAGGCTGACCAAGGAAGTAAAGAGGGACAGGGTTTGGGGAGGGGACTAAACTGTACAGCATAAATAAAAACAACTATGTTTTCTTGAAGTTTTATTTCACAGTTACATTTGAAAACCAGAATTGTTCTATCTATCCACTGTTGTATAAAACAGTATATAATTATTTTAGTAGTTTCAACTCAAGAGTTGTCTCTAAACCTGTAATGGTACAAAAACTGGGGGATATTAATCGCTTTTAGCCCCATGACAGAAACAAGGGACTCATTAAAATTTCATGGAAGTACCATAGAACATATTATGTTAAAAAATCAGAATTTCATAATCTTTTGAAGCTCTGCAATACTTTAATGGTACTTCTAATAGTGCCTAACACTTGGAAGGGTTCCACAGTTTGGCTCCTATAAAGTAGTTTTTGACAGCAAATGTGCAGGAACCAGAATCTATACTGAAACTTGAATCTGAGCCACTTAGACATCATGATGTTGCCCAAATGTGAAGTGGTTTCCATTGGCAATACCATAATATCTTCTCACTGAAGCACGAAACTGAGTTTGGGGGATATTTAGCTACCAAAAGAAGCAGACATTATCTAAGCCTTGATCAGACAGAAAAAAATTGAAAATGACTTCCTGGCATTCATTCAGTGGAAAATGAAGACAAGAAGAAGCCAAATAAAGTTAACAGCTCTAAAAAGAGGCTAGAAATTGTGGTGCTCTAGAGTCTTCATCATCACTGCCATGCTCTTTGATGCCAATAAACGTTTATTGAGTTCTCACCATGTGCAAAGCACAATGCTAGGGGCTTTAGTTATAATGGTCTTGAAGGTCATGGACTTCTAATTTTTTAATTTAATTCCAGTGTAGTTAACATGTCATGGACTTTATGTTATGCCTCCCTGTAAATTCCCTGTGCCTGGCACAGGGTTTTGAGGATAGCAAATATCAGTAAGGATGTATGGATTATGTGAATGTGACTGCAAGGGGGGGCTTGGAGTCTAATTGGGAGTTAGGAGAGAAGTGACTTCCTTGCTAGCAGAGGTTGTTATCTTAACCCCTTTATACTATTTTTATCTAGGACAGTGTCTAGCATATAACAGGTACCTAAAAATAGCCAGTTAATCAATAATGAGCAAATAATTTTGTAAAAAAACATTTATTGAACATTCACTATGCTTTAGATGATTTACTATGTTGAACTCTCACAACAGGAAAGTGCTGTTATCTCCATTTTAGAGATGACATAGCTCAAGTTTATAGGGGTTGGGCAACTTGCTCAGTTTACCCAGACGTTAACTTGTGGAGGCAGGATTTGAACCCAGGCAGTCTGATTGCAGTTCACACTCCTCACTATCATACTGTACATATAAAAAAACCTCAATATTGTCAGGTAGCCTATGGTAAAGGTCAGCTGAATGGCAGAGATAGTAAGTCCTTTAACTTTAGAATAAGAAGTGATTACTGAGGACTTTTGGGCAATAGGAACAACCTTCTGTAGAAAGTAGAACTTGAGGTGGGTTTTGAAAGAATAAGAGTAATAGTTAAGTCCTGCGGAAGGAAGAAGAGAAGCAGACAAGGGTGGATGGAGATGCTCAGATGCAGAGAAGAGGTAGACTCATTTGGATAGAATGAAAGAGTTCGGGTAGGACAGTAGTAGAAAACCTAATTAGAGATTTAGCAAGAACAAGAGAGCGAAGGACTTAAGAATTTGGATTTCATTCTTTAGGCAGAAGTGGAGCCAACAAAGTTTTTCTCACAGAGAAAGAGGTGTCAAAAGCTGCTTTTTAGGAAGCTTTGTAGGTTATACAGAGGGTGAGAACTTAGAGCCCAGGAGACCAGGTAGGTGGAGGTGAAGAAGACCTGGACTGAGATAGCTGGCAACGGCAATGGAGAAAAAATTACAGAGGAAAGAGAAAGAAAGAACCAAGAAAACTTGACTGCCTTGATGATGAAGAGAGGGATGAATCAATACCTGTGTGACAAATACTGATATTGTCACTGTCAGAAATGGGGGACATTTAGGAAGAAGAGTTGGTTTTTGGATGATTACTAAACTTCTAATTTAAACCTCTTGATTCCTAGAGACTTAAGGCATTTATTAATCAAATAACTTAAACATTTGGATACTGTTATAAGCCAGGAACTGGGCCAGATATAGGTGACAGAATGGTGAGCAGGAAAGATATGGTTCCTCTTTTCACAGACTTAGAGTTTGTGAGAGGAGAGAGGCATTAAGTAATTATAATAATAGTGATGAGTTTTATGATGGTGATGAAATACAGAGTATTATGGGACCATATGGTAGGAGCATACAGGGAGTGTAGCCTGAGACTTCCTTGAGGAGTGACATTTAAGCAATGGATCATGTCAATAGTTTGGTTAACAGTTAATAGTTTGGCTCATAGTCCCCATATCAGGGAGTTAACCTGTGTGCTATATAGCACATGTTATATATATATATATATATATATATATATATATATGTATATAGACATATATACACACACACACACACATATACTAGAGGTGTCAGTGATGGTATCTGCTCACCAACCACCCCTTGTAGTAAAACTAAATTGATTACAGACCTGTTTCAAAGGACAGCAGAAGGGGTGTCTTTTTTTACCATATAACCCTGCACCTTCCATCCACAGCTGACTGAGCCTGGGATGGATACTGATCTAAGTGCAGTCAATCGATAGGACCATCATCTATGATCTGAAGCAAAGAGATGCAAAAAAAAAAAAATAATAATTTCCTTAAGAATTGAATGGAAGAAACCAAGGTATTGGCGGGGGCCTGCAGCTGAAGTAAAGTCAGAACTGGAGAGACCCAAAGGCTATTCATTTGCCAAAGTTCTGAGTGGGCAGAAAGAATAAGCAAGAGGAAAAAGCTGGTCCATCTATAGTGACTAGAGGCATGACAGAGAGAAACAGATTCCTCTAGAGAGATACATGTCTCATGAGAAACAAGTGGCAGGAGTAGAAGCTTTGAACAGCAGTATTAATTGTCAATGACTTTCCAATGACAAGACAATGAGTACCTTCACAATAACTCTTATTCTGTTCCTTTCACTTTAGAACAACATTAAAAAGTCCAAATGGCTTAAATTACAATTTCAGTACAGAGTTCAGTTCTTTTTTTTTTTTTTTAATTTGAGAGAGAGAGAATGAGAGACAGAGAGCATGAGAGGGAGGAGGGTCAGAGGGAGAAGCAGACTCCCTGCCGAGCAGGGAGCCCGATGCGGGACTCGATCCCGTGACTCCAGGATCACGACCTGAGCCGAAGGCAGTCGCTTAACCAACTGAGCCACCCAGGCGCCCCCAGAGTTCAGTTCTTATATTCTCTGTACGAACCTTCTTCAGGAGACAAACTATAAATTCAATCCAAGCTAGCTGAGTGGATCTCTATTGCTTATAGACAAGAGGGCTTAATTAAACACATTATCCCCTCATGGATAAAAGTAAGCTAAAAAGGAGATACTGTGTTGAGTTCAGCTACCAGGGTAAATAAATTATTATATATAAAAACAAATCTGTTTGCTACCTTTAAATGTCTTTAATTGTCATAATTATAGCATGCCTATCTCAACACAGATGCATACGATATATTCTTAGGAAAATTGTCACAACTGTTCATACTTACACTCAAGTGTTATATTTGTATGCGGTATACCATACACATATACATGAAATGTATTTATACACACCTAACTAAATATCTGTGGTAAGACATCAATTATACAAACGACAAACAAAATTATATGACTTCCTTATAACTTTGTGTGCATGCCAGGAACACCGAGATGATAATGCTCTTGATATAATCACTGTCTCTTTTCGCACAGCCTCATAGTGTATCATGGGGGAGAGATGAGATTCAGCAAGCCTATGCACCATAACGTCATCTTTTGAGTTTTACCCCTATCCTCTTATTCTGTCAGCCACTCTCCTCTATTTTCCTCAACTGTGCTTTCTCCATTCTCTCTCCTGGTTAAAACAAAACTATAAACACTGTAGTCAAACAAGTGATAAGACAATTAGGGTATCTGTGTCAAACAGTTTTTATATGCTAAAAATATGCACTTTTCTATAAAGTTACCATTTGGGACAAGGGTAAGGGAGCTGAACCAGTGGTTCTCCTTCCCCTGAAAGGAAAGCTCTTGGTTTTTCATTTTCAATTTAGCCTAAACTCAGTGAATTACTTCAGCTTAGAAGGAGATGAGAAAGAAAATTAGGAGAGAACAAGAAGTGATTTTTAACTGGTCAAGGGGGAGGGATAAGTAGGCTTAACATACACCCATCTCTCCCCTGTTCCATGCACGGGAGGCTGTGGGACAGACTGAGCCAGGAAAAACTTGTCCAAGAGGATTTATAACAATGGAGCGGGACTGTCCTCCTTCCATAGCTCAGCTGGGCTTTGGTCACGGAAAGTGGAACAGAAAGTGAAAGGAGAAGGAAGGAGAGAGATCACCCTGCTGTTCAGGCCTTGGTGACAAGGAACTAAAGGTAATTTACCTATGGTTAATTATCTGCGTTCTCAAAACAGTGGGTTGTTTCCCTAATGGAATAGCAAAAGTTGCAATGAAAAATTATACCTTTTTGTCCAAGTACAAGGAATTTGGTTCCAGATATAATTTCTTCAACAGTGAAGATAACTTTTTGAAAAAAATGAAGGCAGTATTTTATAATGTTAACTGCATTTATTTAAAACTCATTTAGGGGCGCCTGGGTGGCTCAGCCGTTGAGCATCTGCCTTTGGCTCAGGTCATGGTCCCGGGGTCCTGGGATCGGGCCCCGCATCGGGATCCCTGCTCGGTGGGAGGCCTGCTTTTCCCTCTCCCACTCCCCCTGCTTGTGTTCCCTCTCTCGCTGTGTCTCTCTCTGTCAAATAAATAAATAAAAATCTTTAAAAAAAAATAAAAAATAAAACTCATTTAATTTTACTGTAATAGAGGAAAGCTTACCAAAGGGGCTATGAATCAATAATGTTCTGATAAACATTAATTTAGTAAGGTAGGTGTTATAAAATATATTCTCTTGGTTTCTAACATGCTTTAAAAAATCACATGGATCATAATATGACAACATATATACATAATATGAATTACACAAATAAATAAAAGGTGCAGAAATAGATGTTCAGCTCTACCCTTCTGACACATATTATAAGACCTACATAATAAGAGTAGACTGAAGGCATCATATCATTTTGGGATTTATTAATGCATTTCTTAGTGTTTTTTATACACACACAAACACACACACAAAGGGATTTACCTTATGAATTCACTTTAGCTGTACATCTAGAGGGTTGACACGTGGTTAAAAAAAAAAAAAAGCAGCCCTAAACCTTTGTTTGCCTCCTTTAATAATGAAGATAATAATGAGTGCATGGTAAGCAATTTTATTTTAAAGGAAACCAACTGAGTCACAGAGAACAGATTTTGCAGTTTCTGCAACTATCCAGTTTCTGCATAGTGCCTAGAAGCGGCTAGACGTACGTACCCCAACAGCATTTTACATCTACCTGGATTAATAGGATATGTTACTAAGATACTATCCATGCTTCCCAACAACCTGGACAACATTCAAGTTTGAAGAAAGGAAAACATGAGGTAGAAGGAAAAGGAGATAGACTGGAGCCAGAAACATAAAGATCTCAGTTCCAACTTCAAGAAAACACAAACCAGTTTTTTTAATTTAGGATGTGAGCTAACAGAACAAACGGGGGACAGGTACATGGTGTTCTATTACTATAGACACGTCTTCCGCGTCAGAGTTTATTTTACACAGAAAACTGCAAATAAATAATGATAAGACATCATAGCGTGTCTGATAATCTGTGACAACAATTCTAACGCTGTCACTGGAGCCACTGGAGAAACCTGCACATACTGAGCCCTGACCCACCGAACCTTTTATCTGCATGTGTACTCTCCATAGGCCAAGCAAATAAAGGCCAAATGATAATTTACACATGAATCAACTTTCTTTGCAGCATGGGCACCAGAGACGTTTCTTTTCTCTGTTACTGAGAGAAAGGCAGCCAGGTCTAAGCTTGTCTCATTGGAAATCATACAAGGGAAACAGAGATTTGCAGGAAGATGGCAGATCGGCAAAGGGAAGCTGTTCTAAAAGTGTGATAAAAATGGCAGCCACAAAGGACTAGATGAATATTTAGTTTGAAAACAGACCTGACAGTAACAATGAGTCTTTATCCTATTCAAAACAGGTAGTGTCACACAAACTGAAATGGAGATACAATCCTGATAGAAGATTACATAAGATACCTGGGTGGATAGCTTTAAAGACTTCCACCTTCATTTGAATAAAATGTACACTCACGGGTCTTTTGCATCTAGATCTTATTCAGAGTACATATAGTTATTTCATGTGAATGACATATAGATGGTATGTTGCCCACTTTGATAATGAGAAATAAATCAGTCAGGATGATTAAAAAGAAGGCTTGTTCATTAAAAACAGGGTACACATTTTATACCATGGAACTTGTAAAGGGAAAAAAAAAAGGAATTTTTCTTCAACCCAGACCCCTTGGTGCTTAGGTCAACTTTTACAAATTCATTAAACTATCAAAGTATTCCTATAGCTTTTCTTACAGGAACATAATAATGAACAAAACTTGTCCTGGCTCATTTAACAGGGGAATGGAGATTTACTATTAAATTTGTGTTAATAGGCCATTCCAAAGATGATTATATGATCTCCTAGCAAATGACAGGTACTAACTAAATCAATACAATTCATTTTTATTCCCTTATTACTACTTCTCCAGCTTTGTGTTTGCCACAATCTACCTGTGCCCGGGAATGCTTTCCTACTCAACAATGTATATCCCTGATTTTCTTCAAATTTGGTTTACAACTCATGTTCAGGAACCTTTAGCTTAAAGTTCCAGTTTTAGTGTGGTACTTACATGTAGACTATCAGTAAATGCTGCGATGTACATGGACTCTCAACATACAGTGATAGGCCGAAATCTTAAAAATAAATTTTACTCATGAGTTGTAAATACAGGAAATGTGGTATACTTTGTGGTTCATAAAATGAAATTTTGAATTTTTATTCCTGTCGAGTGCAGAAATGGATCTGTAAACTCCATGCCACAATCCATGCTCTAAGACAATGCCAAAATTACTAAGTGTTAGGGGATTAAGTCATATCAGTTCTTGGCGATGAGTTGCATATGTCAAAAATCCTGGCAGTGAGCAGGTCTTTTATATTACTTAATTGTTTCTCTCTACCGTTTATGAGTTTTTTTTTTTAATAGTATGAGGTGTTTTTTTTTAAAAAAATCCTTTCAACTGCCTCTCTTACCTCTTTTCTACTTGAGTTGAAACCCTCTTTTGACCCACCTCTCTTCTCAATTGCCTATTCATTTCCCTACATTCTGGCTGTCTAGTAGTTTTTAAAGTCAAAATTAGCATTTTCCTTAAAATGAAAGCTCCATTACTACCATTTTTACGTATCCACAACCTCTTATAGTGTCTAAGATAGTGTTAGCCATCAGAATATTTTTGAGAACTCTCAACAAAATAGATTTGGAGGGAATGTTCTCCAACATAACAAAGGTCATATAGGACAAGCCCTCAGCTATTATACTCAATGGTGATATGCTGAAACCTTTTTCTATAAGATCCGGGACATCTTAAGATGCCCATTCTTGTGACTTTAGTCAACATAGTACTGGAAGCACCAGATTAATTAGTCAAGAAAAAAAGACATAAAAGTCATCCAAACTGCAAAGTAAATATGTTTCAATTTTCAGATGACATGATAGGATACATAGAAAACCCTAAAGACTCCACCAAAACACCACTGAACTAAAAATACTGAATTCAGTAAAGTTGCAGGATACAAAATCAATATACAAAAAATGAGCTGTGTTTCTATACATTAACAACAAACTATCAGGAAGAGAAATTTAAAAAAAAATCTCATTTACAATAGCATCAAAAGGGATAAAATACTTAGGAATAAATTTAACCAGGAAGGTGAAAGATCTATATAGTAAAAACTATGAGACACTGAAGAAAGAAATTGAAGAAGACATAAATAAAAAAAAAAAATACTGTGTTCATGAATTAGAAGAATTTCTATTGTAAAAATGTCCACACTACCCAAAGCAATCCATAGATTTAATACAATTCCTATCAAAATTTCAATGGCATTTTCCACAGAAATAGAAGAAACAATCCTAAATGCTATATGGAACCAAAAAGACTGAATAGCCCATGCAAACTTGAAAAAGAACAAAGCTGGAGGCATCACATTTCCTGATTTCAAAGTATATTACAAACCTATCATAATCAAAACAGTATGGTACTGGTACACAAAAGAAGACACATAGATCAGTAGAACAGAATAGAAAGCCCACAAATAAGCTCATGCATATATGTCAACTGATTTTTGACAAAAGAGCCATGAATATACAATGGCGAAGGGACAGTCTCTTCAATAAATGGTGGTGGGAAGACTGGAAACCATTATCTTGAAAAGTTATCTGTACTCCCATATTCATTGCAACATTATTCACAATAGCCAAGGCATAGAGACAACTTAAGTGTCCACAAACAGATAAATACATCAAGAAAATGTGGTCATATATATACAATGCAAAAGTATTTAGCTTTAGAAAAGAAGGAAATCATGTCATTTGTGACAACATGGATGAACCTGGAGGGTATTACGCGAAATGAAATACGCCAGTTGGAGAAAGACAAACTGCATGGTATCACTTATATGTGGAGTCTTAAAAAAAAAAGAAAAGTGGTTGAGTTGCCTGGAGCTGGGAGTGGGGATGGGGTAGGAAATAGGGGGAGGGGTTGATAAAAGAGTACTTCATAAAAAACAACAAAAAACCTCTTGAGAGATGCCTACTGTTGAGGACAAACCTCAGGATATATTTTTGAAAGTCAAGTCACAATTTACCTAGTGATAATCATTCTTATATTAAGCTAATGAAAGGGTAAATTCATAAGACAGTTCTTACACACTTCAAGATGAATTTCATGACCACCAGACACAACAGCCTGAAATGTCACTTTTAGTGACCTCAAAGACATAAAGTTTGGACGGTAAAGAAGGAGCAAAAAAAGACTAAATTAGAATGCCCATGATTGTATACTTAAATTTATGAAATCTTTGATGAATAACGTCGGTTACTAAATTTCTCTTTATATTGCTTTCTCACAAGTAGATTTACTTTTGCCTTTTTTTTTTTTTTTGGTTAAGAAAAATTTACTCTAATTTGAAAAGTGATATAAAAACATTGTGTTGACTTGTTATTTTATTTGTAAGGCATAAAGGACTATGAACTGCAAATGCAAAACAGGTGCCTCTCCCCATATGTAAGGATAACAAAAGAACAGGGATAGATTTTGGCTGACAGAAACTTTTTTTTTCTGGGTTTAGAATTTATTTTTTTTTAATTAACATATAATGTATTATTTGTTTCAGGGGTACAGATCTGTAATTTATCAGTCTTATATAATACCCACTGCTCATTACAACACATACCCTCCCCAAGGTCCATCCCCATCCCCCCACTCCACCCCCCTCAAGCAACCCTCAGTTTGCTGCAGAAACTTTTAAAAAGCAACATGGGGGAAGAAAGCAGGAGCTTCCCAAAGTACAAAACAAAGCCAGACAGAAAAGAAAGTGTAAATTTGAATCAATTTAATTCAATGCATTTAAGGTGCTATTTAAGTTTGTGTTTTTTTGTTGTTTGTTTGTTTGAGTTTTAGGAACAGGGGATGGCATGTGTATATAAACCTAGAGATATTCCCCAACTTCATTTCATTATGTATTTTGTTCTTCAGCATCATTACATTTGGTAAGACCACCTTCTTATCAAAGTCTTCCCTCTTTGTCTTATCATTCATCCTGTTCCCTCCTTATTGATCATCAGATGATGAAAGAGACAATGGTTAGCTTTACTAGTGTCAATATATAATGCAGACATCGCATCCACTTAATCTACCAGGTCTGTCGATCTGCCATGGGGGAAACTGGACTGGTCTATAATTTGATGTTCACACAAGCAAGCTGATAATTGCAGAGAAATTTGTGATCCTCAAATGTTTCAGTAATGATTTTGGATAATACTGGTACTTTCTGAAGTATCTAAATTAACTTGATGGGACTATAACTCTAAAAGTCATCCTAATTTGCATCTTTGAAGTAAAGCACCAAATCTGTCCTTTCTCAATTCTGGTTTTATTACTGCTATGCTATCAACATAAAAAATGAAACTAAGAACCACTCTGCCACAGCAAATAACCTTGCTCCTTAGAGTTGTGAATACATGAACAATATACCCAGTACACACAAAAAGTTACCTTTTAGAGAGGTGATAAAACTCAAGAATTGAAGGATATGATTTCCAGACAATTACACCATAACACTAAAATGGTAAAACTATGGTCATGGAAGTGGGAAGAACTAGTAAGAATCTGGGAACATCTATCTCTTCTTTATACCTGACTGCCAAAAGGTATGAGAAGCTCTTTTTTCCAAGTCTGAATGGGGCTGACTAGGAAAAAAACTCCTGTTTTTGCAAAGGTTACTTAGTGACTGGGAAGAGAAGGTATAAAACAGAGTTTCTACATTTATAAGGCAACATTAAGCTGTGAATTCTTAATAAAATGTTATTAAAATTCTCTAACAGAGAAATCAAAGGAAAAAGAACTTGCTTTCAAATTATGCGTTCATCGTTGGGGCTACTGAAAACCTGCCCATCACAGCAGCAAACAGTCGATCTGCATCCTTCGCGTGAAATCTGCATTGGTTAGAAGTGGCGAAGTTGGAGGGTGTACACAGCCTACAGTAGTCAATGATGAGTTTTATAGATCCTTATATTCTAGTCAAATAACTTCTAGTTTATGTTACAAGTCTCATGTGCTGGTGAAAGGAAAATTTTAAAGTCATGCATTTGCTGTTTTTCTTTCTTGCCATGAAACCTCTCTCTGATCTCTAGAATGTTTCCTTAAATAAGTGTTTAAAGATAAAAACAGAGCATGGTTCAATGTCAAAATTTTACTTGCAATTTTCCTTCCCAAACCTATTCTTCTCCTAGCACTTCCTCCTCTCAGTAAATGACACTGCCCAGATGTTCAAGCCAAAAATCTAGGAATCATCCTTCATCTTCCAATCCCCTCACTTCCCGTGTCTGAAGGACTAAGGCATGTTGGGCTCTTCTTCCTATCTCTACTGCTACCATGATTCAAGCCACCATAATCTTCTGCCTAGGCTATACCGGAACAGCTTCCAAAGTAAGCAGCTGCTTACAGTCCTGCTACCCTACCAATCCATTTTCTCTCTATGAATTAGATCCAACACTCTCTAACTCGAGAACCTCCAATGGCACCCTGCTGTACTTAGAATAAAAACGAAATTCAGACTCTAAGTCTACAGATTCCTGAATAAATCTGGCCCTTGCCTTTGTCCCCTCCTCGCTCTCTGTGCTGCAACAACATGTGCCTTCTTTCTGTCCCTTTCTGTTTCCTTGGTCTGTGTAGAGTAAATCTGTGGATCTTCACGGCTGATGTAAATCCAGCAGCCTTTTTGAGGGTCCAAGAAAAATACTTAGCATAATTCAGGGCCACACACTGTGTGTGTTAGTTGCACTTAGAAATGCTCTTAATGTCATTAAGTATAGGAAAAACCCTAGATTATTTTAAATCCCACAAAATGAATATCCACATAGGAACAATTTAAAGTACCATTTCATTATTTATTTGTTGTATTTAGTTATGTATAATGAGTGATGTAAGATTATAAACATAATAGGTCTTACATATATTTCTAAATGTGTAAAAATTATGAGTTTCGGAAGGGACAGACTTTCTCAAGGACAATAGGCTTCCATTTATATATAAGAATCAAACTGTGAAGATGTCAATGCTACCTAGAGCAATCTACACATTCAATGCAATCCCCATCAAAATACCATCCACTTTTTTCAAAGAAATGGAACAAATCATCCTAAAATTTGTATGGAACCAGAAAAGACCCCGCATAGCCAGAGGAATGT
>NC_138375.1:75685025-75732748 GCF_054177405.1 Leptonychotes weddellii | reverse complement strand
AAAAAAAAAAAAAAAGAATCAAACTGTGATTGTACACTTCATAATGCTGAAAAGTTCCACATTACTTTCATTTACTGTCGTAGTATTTAAAATAATTGTACTAATGTTTTTTCTTACTTGGGGTTTTGTAAAAATGCTTTACAAGAGGAAAGTGATGTTCTTTTGGTTCCTCATAGGAGCATCCTGAATGCCACTGTTTGAAGACTTTCACTGCGATACACAAAATGCTGACACTGATTATACATTTGAAAATGATGAATTGTTTTACTTGTTAGTATGGGAAGCATTATAAACCCTTAAAAACAAGACATTTTGCATAGATTTTATATGACAGGACACTGGTAATTTTAAACCCTCCAGAATGTCAAAGAAGCCTAGTTAGTCTAAGAAAATAAATATGGACTGTCATCATTATTGTAATGTCAATTGTTACTGGGTAATAATTGTCACTAATGATTTTACTATTAGTTTTGTAGTCAACTAAGAAGTATAGAACATAAAGAATCATAATAGAGAAATAGAAACCCTAGCATTAATTTTTTTGTTAAGTAAAGAAGACAAAAATTGAAATGTAAAAAAATAATTTTGAATGATAAAGTAAACTAAAGTAGAATTATAATGTTGAGAATCTGTTCTGAATGGCAAATAATAAGAGCTCATCTCCTTAAAAGGACTCATCTCCTTAAAAATCTTTATGTGTGGGGCGCCTGGGTGGCTCAGTCGTTGGGCGTCTGCCTTCGGCTCAGGTCATGATCCCAGGGTCCTGGGATCGAGCCCCGCGTCGGGCTCCCTGCTCAACGGGAGGCTTACTTCTCCCTTTCCCACTCCCCCTGCTTATGTTCCCTCTCTTGCTGTGTCTCTCTCTATCAAATAAATAAAATATTTAAAAAAAATCTTTATGTGTAATTGAAGCCATCCCCAAATTTGATTAATAAAAAGTAGGATTTACAACTCTAATCAGAAACTGAAAATACAATCAGACTTTGTATAGTATTGAAAAATAAAGCAAAATTTAGTTTACAGAAACAATTTTTAGAAATGTAGCAGGTGTTTCTTTCCAAAAGTTTTCAGGTGACTTTGCAATTTTTCAAACAAGCTTATACTGAATAAGAGATTAAAGCTGAGGAAAATATTCTTTATTAATTTTGAAAAGATTTATTTATTTATTTTAGAGAGAGAGAGAGCATGAGCAGGAGGGGCAGAGGAAGAGGGAGAGGGTATCTCAAGCAGACTCCACGCTCAGTGTGAAGTTGGATGTGGGGCTCGATCTCACAACCCCAAGATCATGACCTGAGCCAAAACTAAGAACTGGATGCTTAATCGACTGAGCCACTCAGGCACCCCCCCCTCCCACTGCCAAAATACCTTTTTAATGTATGGACTCTTTTTAAATTTTTAGACTTACTGTTTGATAGCTGAAATCAACAATCATTTAAACTTCAATTTTAAATGGGAGGAAAGAAAAGAACTATCTTGGAAAAGAATTGAGGTCTAAGGTAGTATGAAGAAAAATAGAAATGCTAGAGATATAATAAAGCTCATGGTTTCAATGGACAGACGTGGTAAGTACACAGGCACAGGAGCAAACAATGGCTAAGGAGACAGTAATTCTGAAGAAGAGTCAAGTGAGTCTTGCTCAGCATCAGTTTTTTTTACTGTCCCCTTCTACAGGCGGGTCTAGAGTACATCTAAATCTTAAATAAATATTTTATTATGTCATTATCAATTATTGGTCTTCTAAATAGCACAATATGCTTACATATGAAAAATCAAACTGTTCCATGTCTCTTCCTGGTTCTGGCTTGGGCATGACAACATTCACGATTTTTAAAATGATGTGATGAGCACTGGGTGTTATACACAACTGATAAATTATTGAACACTACATCTGAAACTAATGATTTACTATATGTTGGCTAACTGAATTTAAATTAAAAAAAAAAAAAAAATGATGGGACAAAGAACAATAGGAACGAAAGGGTCAACTGCATTTTTAGGCAGTGGTTTCAGAAAAAGGAGTGACAAAAACATTGTACACATCACTGATATTCTAGTGCATAGAAAGCATTTCTTAAGATAATGAGGAAAAGAAGAAAAAACAAGGATGATGGGTAAGGAATACTTTAAAGAACAATGACCACAAAATTTAGTACAGAACTAAACTGTGCTCAAATTTGAAGAAAAGAGAATTAAAAAATCTCCTATTTATACTTAAACTAGGATTTGCAAGTACAATCTGGACATTAGCTATTATTAATCTTTAAATAATTAAGAAAACTATAGAAAATCACAATCTGATTTGACTCTTTTAATTACATTATCAGAAGCTTAATGTTTGACTATGGAAGTTATCCTTAGTCTTTTTCATTTCTACTAGGTCTGTCATGTTACCAACTGCAGAAACCAAACCAAATCAAAACAAAATTCATTTTGTTCACTAATATCAAAACACATGAAACATATTTGTCTCTAGATACTGAAATGTAACACTTTTCTAGTATTACCTGATAAAGAAAAGGTTTCCAAAATTAAAAGGTAACTTTCATTTCTTCCAATGCCATTAAGTTTTTCTACTTTACAATCCGGGTATACATAGCCAGTAGAACTACACTTCAAGTGTGAGGGAATTTTAAAGAAAATACTTTAAAATGGAATGTTTTTAAGTAGCACTATTCTCTGACACTGATGGTTTTGTTTTGGGATACAGAATAGAAAACCATTTCCTCAAGATATTTTGTGTTCAGCATAAAATATTTAAAATGTCTCATTTCCAAGAGATCTGGTGGGAGTTCATGACAGATGTGTTATTTCTTTCTTTCTTTTTTTTTTTTTTAACAGCATTATTTTGTCTAATTAGCACTGATGATTTACCCATGGCAGTATGAACTTATTGAGAGGAAAGAAAAGTAGACCAGCTTTTTTGGAGAAAAGAACAGACTGGGTAAGATGGAAGAAAGGCACTTTTTTTTTTAAAAGGTATTTTGCAGCAAATGCTCACAAACAGCCCACAGAGAGTTCATTTATTTATGCATCACCATATGATCAATCCGATTGCCTTTAGTCTCAAACAGAGAAAGCCTCAGTACAAAGCATTCTCCAGGTGTTAGTTTAGGTTTGTCATTATTTCCTATTTATAGACTCTGTCTAGTAAAAGAAGACAAATTACTGTAAGTGGGGGTAAATGTGATTAAATGAGTCCTCTGAAGATAAGAGGGTACATGGACAAGGGTCATTAACACAAGTGACCTCCCTTTGCCCAGACCATATTTTTATTTTGTGGATTTGAAGGAAAAAAAAAAAAAAACCAACAAAGAGCAAGAATAATTTCTACTACATATATCCAAAGAAAAATATATCCTTTTATCCTAATAAGCATTTTAATGCTTTTGCAGTATTTGAATAACACACTGATAGTGCCAAAATAGTCTCAGAATACACTAAGAACAATATTGGAGAAATTATTCATCCTAAGGTGACTAATCAGAAATACTGAAGAAACATAGTTATGATCAGACAAGATATAAAGGCTAGAAATGTAAATTAGTGGATACCAAGATCTTCTGATAGAATGAAAAGTTTACATTTGTAAAGTTTCAATTAAAACATCTACACTCTTTCTTCCACCTGATTGTAGCCCCATATGGCAAGGTCAGCCCTTTCAGTGAACAAACAGCTCAGTCGCCTCCAGTGTAGCTGTTATCTTCCTCAACAAGGGGAGACATTTGGCACAGCCTAAAGCTGGGGCATGAACCCTGGCTAAGCTTAAGACATTTATCTGACAGCATCAGCTGACACTCCACAAACACATTTGCTCTCCATGACCTCAGAGCATTCGTGATTAATCAAAAATGTATCTTGGATCTTGAGAACAAGCTACAACCAGGCACACACAAAAAAGAATATGCTCTCGATCTCGCTTATCGACTGAAGAGGTATATTGAATTTAGAAATAGCAAATAGAATAAAATGATCAATATGTTCTCACTTGTCCCTGGAAGAGCAAACTTTATCCCTCAAGCAAAAGACATTGATCATGTAAATGTTTCAGAACTGCTTTCAAACTAAAGAATGTGAAATGTACATGGCTTATTGGGGGTGGGGAAGGAGGCCTACCAAAGAGGAGCTCTTGCTTAAACTTAAAAAAAAAAAATCTATAGCTTAAAGACATAAAGTATATGTTTGTATGTAGTGTGTTTTACTTTTAAAAACCTGTGTGTTCCACTTAAAACCTTTTTTGGTAACATGTTGCCAAATGTTCTTAACAAAACATTATAAAAGAGACTTTAAAACTTAATGAAGGAACATTATTTGTGCAGAGAAAACTCCCTGTCTCAATTTAAATGAGACACAGTTCTAACATATCCCCTATGCACTATTTGCAATTTAAAATTTATGTCTCTTGGTTCAAACTCACTATTTTCTGCAGTCATCTGCTAAGTGATATGATTAGCATATGAATATTGTAATATTCTGCTTCCTGACACAGTATAAATTAGTATATTTTTATTTTTCTTTGTATTTTTCACTTTCAATAATGATACTGAACTCTAATTAAAGCAAAGGGAAACAGAAGTCATATGCCCCACACTTGATAATATGAAAATGATTATTAAAAAAAAATCTCTACAATTGAACTTATTAAATCCCATTCTTGCCTGGTTACCCACTGGTTAGGTTACAGTTGTTCACGATCCTATGGCAAATCGTTCCACTGAAGAAAAACTACATGTCCTGGTCCCTGTTGGCATGGCGAACCAACTTTCATAGCATGTGCTCACTCTATAAAATGGTGGTACTAATTAGAAGATATAAACTCATGCTGAGACATGATATGAATCGGCTTTATGTATCTAGTAAGCTCACAGCAGTACTAGATTTATACTGTTGTTGCCTTAAACTAACACTAAACAGAAAATTCAACTTCTAAATTTGTACCATAAGAAAGCAAAAGTGATTGAGTTGAAAAAACAAAACCTCAGCCCCTCAATTTAGGTTTCACTTCGAAAATGTTTCCTGTGCACTTAGAGGTTGCCCAGCACTTTCTCCCATATGTTTACCTAACTTAAATTCTTCAAACATGAATTGCAAGTACCAGATAGCACAGCTGTATGTTTTGACATCCATGGTGAAAATGAGCAGAAAATCTAACTGTTCCATATCAAGAAGTATTTTTACTAGTGCTAATGTGCCTTAAATACCTTGTTCCACAGATGAGTGGCCTGGCACCTGCTGCATGAGAAATAGCCAATTACTGTTCAGTGTCTCTAATTTTCTGATTCAATTAGCATGCTTCAGAGCTTTCCAGTTTAATTGCAAACTACTTCACAGTTAGCTCTCTGATTAATCATTGCCCATCTGCAAGCCATCGGAAAACTTAGTGGAACAAATTTGTGTACTTTGGAATGCTGGGAGCTTAGCAAATCAAACTTGTTTTGGTATATAAAGCTTTAATTTTGTTTGCCCTTTTCAGCTGCACTTGTAAGAAGCTCTGTACTGATTAAACAGGAAGTCCGGACAATAATATGCTACATTATGCATATAATTACTGTAAATACAACCGAGATTGTAGAAACATCATTTAAGGTTAGGCACTAACATGAATGGAGAAGGAGGTCAAAAAAACACATTTGGAATCAATTTCTTTCCATTATGACCAAATGTAAGTATCAAGAAAAAAAAAAAAAAAGGCTGTGTGACACACAGTGATGTCATTACAGCACCTGTTCCCCTGAAGGCATTTTTAAATTCTGGCTTTTCGTGTATTCATAAAATCTTTCTTGTTATTTAATTAGTAGAGTACTAAGTTTTATAAGCTTTGTTTACAAAACATATATTAGGGATTTTAAAGCAAACTGGCACCACATTGTTTATGCTTCATTTTCCAAGCTTTCTTGCTGGTCCACTGAACGTATGAATGATAGTGTCAGAAAACAAAACTGTTTTAATTGAGCTTGGAGTGGAATTTAAATTATTTCTTAACCCATAATTATGATTTCTTCATTTCTGAACAATGAAACATGAATTGCATATTTTGTTCACTCCTCTGAACAAATACCATGGAGAGGATTCTGCAAGAAAGGAACTCTAAGAAATGAACTTTCCAACTCTCAGTTTCTCTGCTTCACATTTCACAATATCTGAAAATATTCTAATATAATTTTGAAAAGCATCCAAATACGTCTACCATACAAGAGCTTTGTAAGCTCAGGAGGGTAGGGACTGTGTATCTAGATCACCACTGCATTTCAGTGCCTCAGGGACAGCCTCACATCCTTGGTGCTCAATTAAAAATGGAAGCAGAAGGAGTTCTGAATTTTCCACATCATGTCACAGTGCCAGCTTGGACACTGTGTTCTCCTCTAACTTCAAGAGGATGCAGTCATGCTATCTCATAAAGATGTTGACAAGTATCATCATTCTATAAATATTTGGCTGAAAGAGTAACACAGAGAGAAGAGTACTTTGCTAACTCTGATGTCCTGTAATGATCTGTTGTTAAAAACAAATAACGAAAAGTAGAATTTTCCCATCTTTTATGAAGATCCTGAACATGTTATGGAAATGTCTAAAAGCTGAAAGCTAAAACCCAACTGATAACTCTAAAAATAACACTAACGTTGGAAAAATGGTTTTTGGAAATTGCACAGCACAAAAAAGTTCACTTGACAAAATTTTACAGATAGAGAGATTCAGCATGGAGTGACTTTCTGATTCTGTTAACAGTAGACGCATATGAAACCAAGATTCCATGAGCTCTCTAATAGTTCCTCTTCTGTCCCCACTTTAGGCTTCTCTGAACTTCCCAGGCAGCCAATGCACGAAATGCTGAGAAGGCGTAATCTGATCAGAGCAGTTCAGGCAAGTGAGCAGGCATGCTGCCACATTCTGCTGCCCACGAGCAAGCGGGAAAGCGCGGCTGGAATCCCCACGAAGATCAAATTACAAAATAATCAAGCTTTGTGGCCAGGTGGGCACGACGGGCTATTGTGAGGTCATGACATAAATCTGGGACTAGCATGGGCAAAACTGGGCAGTCAAAAATAACATTTTTTGGGGGGGGTGTACACACTTACAGCATGGTTCTCTGTGGAAAATAAACTGTTAATGACGTTCAGTTTTTTTAATTCAGGAAAAGGGCAAATGGCTCTCCCCACACAAGCTCCCACCAATTGAGCCTTATGTTTAGAGATAAGCAATTAAACGCCACACATTGAAGAAAAACAAAGAGCTCTCCAAAATGGAATTTAGCCAAGAAAAGACCAAACTGGGCCTTGTTCCCTGTCCTGGGGTTTTCAGTCCTACCTCTACCTCTTACCTACTGTGTAGCCGAATGTCAGTGTGTATCAGAGAGTAATGATGAAACAACTGAGTGGATAATGAATGAAAATGATTGCAAAGCACACTGAAAATGTTTAAAGGGACCAAAGATGATTCGAGAGGATAGCACATCTTGGGCCAAGAGAGCCATTTCCAAAAATAATCCTATGATACAAAAAGAGCGGAATATACTTTGGGAAGCTGGTTGATGCACAGATGTTCTATTATGGCACCAAACCCCAGACAATGATATTTTACAGAGAAGTGTTAACTTTTGTGCATGGTTCCCCAAACTGAACCTGCTACAGAAGTAACATTGTAGTTCCTCAAAAGTTTCAACATGATTGCCTGTGTTGTACTGTGTTTTCATATTTATGAAAGACAACAAAATTGTAGAATGCAGTTAACCTTTGAAAAGAAGAAAAATACAAAAATCAGGAAATCAAAGGACAGTAACAGGAATTCTAGGGAACTAAGGTTTGGCAAACTTTGGCTGGGGCAACCACAATCAAGGTGGGCAGAGCTATCTCAAAGACAACAAACAAACAAGCAGAAACACAATGCAGTGTAATCCAGGCTTTTTGGTAAACAAGTACAGCAGGCACACCAGCAAATCAATGGCAAACCATTTTGTAAATATTTCCAACAGGGGCTTCAGAGAAACACTTTTAGGTGGTGGAATGTGAACTGAGGGCCACGTGTGGGTTTTTCACTTGTACCCTTGCAGCACAGATAAATTATTATCAGTAATGTCTTTTTAGCCATAAAAACAACCTACTAGCACACTACAGATTCAAAGAGTGTTCTTAACTTTTAAAAGGCAAAAGAGAAGTGACTGAAAGTTCACAAGAATATTTTAAAAATGAAAATAAAGGCAAAAAGTAGTTGCTTTTACATAGGGAATCTTACAAGATACATGAAATTTAACATCCACTGTACTTTAAGCCTGTATCTTATTGATAATTTAAAATTATAATTAGTGTTCTTGGGACCGAATGCTACACAGAAAACTAAATATGCACATATGTATGAGATGTGAGATGCTGCTGCAAGAGAGAAATACCCTATTTTTAAAGCAAAAAAAAAAAAAAATCCTAGTGAAGTCTATCCTTTCATTTATATGTCTCATGTAAATTACACATAATTTTAAATCTTCAACACGTTGAAAATGGCCAGGTCTCATGGCACTTCTCCTTTATTATCTTCCATTTTACTTGGTCATGGCAATGGGGATTTACTAGAGATACTTATGGAATAAAAATTATATACTTTGAATTGAACCAAAAAATGACCACTAGAAAAAAATTAATTTTTATTTATATAATCTGGTAAAAAATATATAATTTTTCCACTCTAAAGGCATTTTCTTATGCAGTAACACCACAAAAATAGCTTAAGTTTAAAATAGTGGCTTTCCCATATGGTTAGTCCACAGCAAGATAAAGTTGTAAATGAGGGGACTATGTGAAGAAAACATAAAAAAGCCTTAAGGGCACATACAAAAAATGTGATATTGCATGATTTACATATACAATTTTATTTCCCAAAATTCAAAGAGAAAAGCTTAATATGTCATAATTTAAATTGTATTTCACATCAAGTATTCCTGATTACGTATTTAACTCTAAGATGCATAACTCAATTTAGAGCATAATGTGGGAGAGGAGTTAGTAAGAATCTAACCTTTTGAATTTCTTGACTTTTTTGGGCTTGTGGTAATGTTGTATTTATAGAGATTCTACACTTTCAAATTTAAGTCTTGAAATGTCAGAAAAAATCCCAAAGCTGAGATCTCACAGAAGGTGATTTTTAACAGTCCTTAAAAGTAAAGACTTTATGATCTTCTGACAACTGGAGCTTTCACATTTTAAGATTTAAAATTTTCAGTCCTAATATTACATAAGCACACACATTGGTACACTTTTAAAGATTCCATGATCTTTGATAAACCTTGAAAAAAGAGAAAAATAAGAAAATAGGAAAAGTTAAGGAATTCAGGAATATTATATAAATACAAATATAAAGAAGTAAATACTTAAAAGGTCTTCTGTATTTAAATTTGGTCCCTCATAAGAATATATTTCCACTGTAAAAGAAATCACAACATCCAGTTAATTTTTGACTATTTATAGTAATAAAAAATGGGGATCTCCTGATATTCTGGAGCTGGATTTTAGATGAGGAAATAGAGGCCCAGAGAGATCAACTGCCTTGCTCAAGATCATACCGCTAGTTAATACTAGAGTTATATCTGGAATATACTAGGTCTCTCATTTCCAAGTTTCTTTACCACTCTCATAGCTAATATTTTATACATAATTCTTGGAATTCATTTCATTTCTTTTTTTTTTTTTTAAAGATTTTTATTTATTTGACAGAGAGAGAGTGAGAGAGAGAGAGCACAAGTAGGGGGAGAGGGAGAAGCAGACTTCCCACGGAGGAGGGAGCCCGACATGGGCTCCATCCCAGGACCCTGGGATCAGGACCCGAGCTGAAGGCAGATACCCAACCAACTGAGCCATCCAGGTGCCCTGGAGTTCATTTATTTCCGACCATTTGTGTGGCCACGGACAAGTAACCAACTCTCTAGTTTTCTTTCAATTTTCAACAAGTATATTGCCACAGCCTGCTATAAGCCAGATGTAGAGATTACAAAGATGATAAGACATGAGCTAATCTTATTCTTCAGTATTTCATGATTTAGTCGGGGAGAGGACTGGCATACAGATATCATTAAGGTAATGTGATACTGCATGACTAGAAAGGCATCAAAGTCAAAGGTGACATTTAGTTTCTGATTACCAGGATTAAAGATAGGGTCTGGACTGACTGATGTCAAAGTTTCTCTCTAAAAATTATCTGAATTTCATTTTTTCCCTCTACTCTTATTATTTCTTAGATGGACTTCTTAATAAGTAGGTATTTGATAAGACCAAAATTCCTAAATATTGAAAGTGATTTCAGTGGAATATAGCGATATGTTTATGAATACATAGATAATGAGCAAAGCCTTTTATGTGCAAATAAGTTTGTGAAATTACAGGTTTTTTTGGTATAGGCCTTTAATGTGTTAATGTGCATTGTAATTCCAAGAGGAAAATTTAATATGCAACATTTCCTTTCTTTCATTAAGAAAAAAATCCCTCCCAAAGGAACTTTCATTACTATCTCTGTATCTCAAGATTAGTATTCCAAGAAGCGAAATTTGGGTAACACTATCCCTGGACTGCTGTGATATGCTCTTAACTGCTCTTCCCCACCCACCCATTTTACACATGCACTGGCTAGTTAATCCTCCTAAAATGTTGCCTTCATCATATTTCCCTGTTCAAAAATTTTCAATGACTCTTCATGACCTATAAATTTAAGTTCAAACTCTAGATCTTCAGGATGCTGCTTATACATTCCACTTCAACTTTATATGTCACAATTTCCTTGAACAAACTCCAGCCAAAATATCACTGGATTTACCAAGCTCTTTCTGTCTTGGATCCCACTACTAGAATGCCTTCCTCTCTTCACAAAATTATCAGTAACTTCTCTGACAAAATTCAGCTCAGGCTTTATTGTCTCCATAAATGAACACAGTATCCAACCTCTGACCTTGTTATCAGAATTGTTTTTTATAAAATTGTTATGATCTCTTTTTACTGGTATTTATCATTAATGTGTTTTTTATGTCTCTTTTGGCTACATCTGGGTAAGCTCACTGAGGCCAGGCATAGGCCTTACATGCCAGAATTTAGCACATTCTCTCGTACCTAATATTGTTTAAAATTATGATAATGGTGACATTATTTGTGACAAAGTAAAAACCACAGAAAAGAGAAGGACCTAAACCAGGGGCCTGAATGCTCATTTACAAGCTTCGTATGTAGTGGTTTACAACAAAAATATTAACCACATTTTCCAAATATCAAATCATGACTGCTCAGGCAAGAGTTTTCAACTTTGATTGTTGACATATCATAAACATATAATTGAAATAGTCATTAAATATTAAAATCCTACCTAATATTAAAACTCTAGTCTTTCTTAATTTAAATACTCTTTTTTTTTAATTTTTATTTATTTATTTGACATAGAGAGACACAGTGAGAGAGGGAACACAAGTAGGGTGAGTGGGAGAGGGAGAAACAGGCCTCCTGCTGAGCAGAGAGCCCGATGTGGGGCTCGATCCCAGGATCCTGGAACCATGACCTGAGCTGAAGGCAGACGCTTAACGACGGAGCCACCCAGGCGCCCCGATTTAAATACTCTTAAATAGCTTTGGCTTATTACCCATAAAAGAACAGTTTCATTTCCAAAAACGATTTGTACCCCAATGAAGAAATTTTAAATAAGAAGGGTGATCAAGTAACAAACATTTTTAAAGTTCATCAGTTATAATTAATAAATTAATTAGATAAAACTGCAAACTATTTAGCAGTGTCTTACTTTTGGACTACAGTGAAACTTTTTTCAAACATTCTTCACAATTCATTTGGTCTTGCCCAATGAAAAAATCAATGTTGCACAGTAATATTTGGCATTGCAATTATAAATTGTTCTGAAATTTGGATACAATTTAACCTCAAGTGACACAAGGCCTTAGTGACTTCTCACCTCATGAAACGTTTGCATTTTTAGATATAATTTTTCCCTTTTTAGTAACTGAAAGAAACAGCTTTTGAATAAGTTTTGGTCAAGCAAAGAGTTTTTTTTTAAAGTAAGATATACAGTTTTAACCAGGACTGAAATGAACTATTCAAGTATAAAAATAATATTGCCCTTCCTGAATATATGAATGTACAGTATTTATTAACACATTGCACTATATTCAATAGTTTTGTAATTCTTATAAATGTCATGATGCTTATTGCTTGTGTTAGTATGTGTCTACTTCCTTCCTTTTTTAACACTTATTAAAGGATTTGGAAGATACAAGTCATGACAGCAAATGATCCCATTTATCTCTTTATCACCATGCCCCGGGCCTAGAATGACACCTGGCACATAACAGATGACAAATATTTGTTAAGTAAATGAATTGCTAGAACATATGCTCTATGAGGAAAAGGAATAGATATCTGATAGTTTACTAGTTAAAAATCTGGCCCTTGGATTCAAATATGTAGTGTTTGAATTCTGGTTGCACTATTTATTAGCTCTGAGACCTCCCTAAACCTGCTTCCTCACCTGCAAAATGTAATAGTAATAGAATCTGCCTCCTACAGTTATTGTGAGGATTAATTCACAGAAATACTTGCACATAGGGAGCATTCAGTACACGTTAGCTGCTATTATTGTCATCAACATCATCATTACCTTCTTCATTTGTCTCATTCGCCACTTATCTCCTGTTCCAAGCATGTAACATATGCTCAGTAAATATTTGTTAAATGAAGAAATGAATCAGTGAAGTGCAGTTGAATCTGCATACACAAATAGGCCTGCCTACCCTTAGTACACTTCTAGGCAAGATGCAGAAAGATAGCACTGAAAAAAAAAAAAATGACCCTCCAAGTTCAGGTGACTGAATTACTCTTACTTGAACAAGCTGCTTGGAGATCTAGTCACAAAGTCCCAGTCATTCTCTGGTCTTTCTAGAATAGGTGTTCCTTTATTTCCTTTTTGAACTTCTTGTAATGCCTAGCACAGAGATTTGTTTCATTTAAGAAACCCCAAAATCCTATTTAGCAAACAAGTCACATAAAGTAAAATTTAAAAACAAATGAACATAGATTATAGAATGGGTAGATGTTAGAATTCTCATAATATTTAACTACATTATCTTAACAAATCCAGTTTGCAGTATTTATATTTCTTGCCGTGTTGCTACACACTTAAGTGTCATAGTGAGAATCATTACTTCTACACTTTCTAACTTAAAACTAAAGTAAAAATTGTGTAAATAGCAACTGAAAGTTATGTTTCTGTGTACTACCTCATTGTGAGTGGACAACAAAATAAGTCTCAGATTCTGTGGCTTGTAAGTATTTATTTTGTCATTGACTTAAATCATTTTAGATCTTGTATTTATAATATTTCTCATCAGAAATGCCTTATATTGAATAGTACTGAAAAGTTTTCTAATTTGTTTTAACTTCACTATGGAAAGGTGCTATCAGATTACAGAGCAGCCTTGTTGTATTTAGGGCTTTTATTAGTTCTTTTTTAATTTATAAAAATGAATATAAACTTTAGCAGCAAAGGGTTTAGTTTTTGTTTTTTGTTTTTTTTTTTAAGACAAGAACAATAGAGAATATTTTAACTGGGTGAAGAAAAGAAGGAAAGCAGACCTACGCAAGAGTTAATCTTAAATTCTTCCATCTGTATGCATTCTTTGTGAAATTATTTTGTTTCCACTGTATTTTCCAGATTGAAAATAAAATTTAAAAAACTTACACAATATCGGGCACCGGGGTGGCTCAGCTGGTTAAGTGACTGCCTTCGGCTCAGGTCATGATCCTGGAGTCCCAGGATCGAGTCCCACATCAGGCTTCCTGCTCAGCAGGGAGTCTGCTTCTCCCTCTGACCCTCCTCCCTCTCATGCTCTCTGTCTCTCAATCTCTCTCTCGCAAATAAATAAAATCTTTAAAAAAAAAACAAACAAAAACAACTTACAAAATATCCATAAACCTTTATCCTCTTCCTCACACTATCTCCCACAAATGTACTGAAAAAAGAAATGCAGACTAACCAGGAGTACTTGTTAAAAATGCAGATTCTTGAGCCTCACCCAGAATTTACTTCTGATCTCTTGGGATACAGTCAGGAATCAGAATAAGCAAAGGTGCCAAGGTGAGAAGAAAGAAAAGTATTTGTTCTCCTATCTAAAATCTAAAAGCTTCCTTCTAGTTGCTTCTTTCCTTCTTTGCGTCTTTTTACTTTCCCCAGGCTTGAATATGGGGCTCTAATTGCTTTTCAGATGCATTCCCAACCCCCTTGGGGATTCCAGAAACAAGCTCATGCTGAAACTACTTGGTCATTTTTATACTGGATCAGGGCTGCTGAAATTCCAGACCTTAAATTTAAAAGGAATACTAAACAAACACCAATTTTATTTTATTATTTTTTATTTTTAATATATTTTAAATATTTTATTTATTTGAGAGAGAGTGAGCATGAATTGGGGAGGAGCAGAGGGAGAAGGAAAGGGAGAAGCAGGCTCCCTGGTGTGAGTGGGGAGCCTGGCGGGGGAAGGGGGGGCTCCATCCGAGGACCCGAGATCGCGACCTGAGCCAAAGTCAGATTAACTGATTGAGCCACCCAGGTGCCCCAACAAACATCGATTTTTTTTTTTTTAAGATTTTATTTATTTATTTGACAGAGAGAAACACAGTGATAGAGGGAACACTAGCAGGGAGAGTGGGAGAGGGAGAAGCAGGCTCCCCGAGGAGCAGGGAGCCCGATGCAGGGCCCCATTCCAGGACCCTGGGATCATGACCTGAGCCGAAGGCAGATGCCTAATGACTGAGCCACCCAGGTGCCCCAAAAACATCAATTTTGAAACACACGTAAATCATCTCCCTCTAATATCATAGTAATTACTATAATGGGCTAACTACTAATATATGTTCGGTACTGAGCTAAGGGCTTTACATACATTATCTGTTGCTTCTCTATACCAAAAAATCCCCCAAACAAGAATACTTCCCCAGAAGCAAAAAGGGCAGAGAGTTCTGATTCTAACTTCGATACTGACTTTTAATAAACTCTGACTTTTTATTCTTTAGCAACTGAAGAGTCTCTTAAAGGTAAATGAAGACTGACTGCCAAAGGTGTTGGTGAGACAAGACCCAGATGTTCAGAGGATGATTTTCTTCACTGTACTCTCACCTAACTTCACCCAAGTTGGGAGACTCTAACACTGACATGAATAATCTATCCAATACTCTCACCTCACCATTCCTTGATCTTCAGTGACCTTCTCCTCTACTCCACTTCAACTAACCATTCTTAATGTTTAACTCTGGTCATCACATCACTTTTCTGAAATAACAGTTTAGATATTACCCCGGTTTGACCACAACCTCCTATCTTTTTAATCATCTTACTCAAATAACCCCCTTTTCCAACCTTAAAAAAATATCTTAAAGGGCTTCCAGTCCATTCATTCTCCTTTTCCCCAACCAGCCTTTTTCTGTTTTTACTTCCCTCCTTAATGGCTTAGAGTCCACAGTCCAACATTTCAATGTTTTTCTAAACTGCCTTGACCCATTGTCCATTAAATACAGTTGCCTGGAAAACTCCAATGTTGGATGAACCCAGATGACTGGCTTCTCTCTGGCTAACAGACTGTTACCCCTATAACCAAATCATCATCAACCACAACTGGGCCCTCAGCACTGTTCAGCCACATACTATGTAATCCTAGACAACACTCCAGATGTGATGACTTAAAGGTTAAAAAAAAAATCATAAAGGCACTATAAGAAAATAAAAGATAATTTGTGTATAATTGTACAGTGGGACTTGAGGCACAACAATACAACCAGAAACTACAGAAAAAATGATTGATATTTTTGCCTCCATAAATATTAAAAACTTCTGTGTGGATAAAAAAAAACAAAAACAACCAACCCACTCTGTAAGTAAAATGAAAAGATAAAAGGCAAACTGGGCAAAAATACATCATATATGATAACAAGGACTGTTACCCATCATTCATAAAGAACTACAAATTAATAGGGAAATGACAAAGATTCAATAGAAAAAATACCTGGTAATTTATAAGATAAAAATAAATGGGTAATTTTATATAAAAATATGTTCAACTTTCCTGCTTATCAAATAAATACAAATTTAACTGGATTTTTATAAATTAGCAGTGATCAAAATAATGACTCACACTTTTACTCTTTCAGTAAAAGTATTCGTTAGACCTTTAAGAGCACTTGACACTGTTGACCAACCCTCTGACTCAGAGCATTCTCTTCCCCTGGCTTTCGTTTCTCTGACTTTTCCCTTCGTTCTCTGGTGGCTCCTTCTTTGTAGCTCCTCAGGGGTCTTACTGCACAGCCACCAAATGTTGTGCTTTTCACCAAACATGTCCTCCTAAGGTGACTTTGTCAGTCCTATCATTTGCAAATCTTTTGAGCTTCAGTCAGTATATATAATAGCTAACTGTTCATTTCTGCTTAGAAGTTTTACAGGCACCACAAACTCAGCATGTCAAAACTGAACTCATCATTACCCCAGCAGACATGCTTCTCTTCCTGTCTTCATTTTCTCTGTTGATGATAGAACATCCATACAATTAGCCAAACCAGAAACCTGGCTGTCAACCTTGATGCTTTCTATCTTACCACCCATCAATTCAGGTCCTGCTGACTCTCCTCATATCAAAATATTTTCCCCATCTCCACTGCCTCAGTCAGGTCATCATAACCTAACTAGTCTTGCTTTACTCTTGTCATCTCTAATATATTCTCCTTATCACAACTAGAATATTCACTGAAAATGCAAATGAATCATATTATATTCCCGTTTTAAGAACCCTTCTTTCCAAGTTCTTTTACAAGGTTGAGAAAGCTCTCCATAATCTGGCTCCTGCTTCTCTCTCCAGCCTGATGTCTTTTGACTTACTACTCTACTCTCCAGCAATATCGGACTTTCTTCGGTCTTCAAATGTGCCATGTATTCTCTTGCCTTTGTCTCTGCCTGGAACGAGGAAAACTATTTTATATGCCTCCATCTTTTCCCCCTACATATAATTCTACCCTCCCTGATCAGAAATGACTAACTCCTACATTTTTCAGGCCTTACCTATTTGAGAGCAGAGACTGTTGTTTTAGAGTTGTCTCCTTGGCACTTAGAACAGAATCTGGCACATGGCAGGTGCAGAGTGGTTGAACATAAGTGAATGAGTATTGTGTCAAAAGCCACGGCACTGAGTGCTTTCTGCTGGCACTGTAAAAGGGGTGATGACTCAAAGTCTTACTGTCACAGACTAGACAAGGCCAAAGTGGTTCCTCGTATTGCTAAGACACAGCATTTTCCTAGATGTCTGCTCACATCATTAAAAAATAAAGCTATTCATTTGGTAGTCCATAGACTCACTCTCTGCTCTTTCCCTTACTGTCAAACCAGCAAAAATGGGTCAGAAATGTGGATATCTGGTAGATACCCAAAATTACTTATGTCCAAAAACCAATGAAAAAGCCTTCCCTAGGAAACTTGTTTTCTCCTCTTGGACTTGTATTGGTTAATGGTGTCACCAATGATCCACCTTACAAAAGTAGGAAGCCCTCATCTCTCTTTCTCAACCCTCCTATCCAAGCAGTAAGTTGTAGTCTCTGTTGCGGAGTAATTCATTCCTTCCTCCTACATCCCCATGATAACCACTCTGATTTAATTCTCATCATATACCCCTGAATTTATTCCTAGCTAGTCTCCTCTTGTTTAATCTCTTCTCCTCCAGTCTATCATTACACCACCACCATCAATCTGATCATGCTAGTCCCAGACTTAAAAACTTCTGATGGCTTCCCATTATCCCAAGAGGATAAAATCCAAGCTACTCTTTAGCAGAAAGCCCTCTATCTTGTGGACCTCATTTCCTATAACACCTCATCTCATTGGCTCTTGTGCTCAGCCATACTAAATTTCTGCCATTCCTGAACCTGTCACACTGTTCTGTATTCTATACCTGGGCATATGATCTTATTTTTCTGCATAGAATTTCCTAGCCTTCCTTACAGTTAGGTGTGGTTACTTGACTGAGTCTTTCCCAAAGCAATGAGTGTGTGGTTGACTGGTGTCATTTTTGGCCAGTTCCTTAAGGAAGTGGATACATTCTCATAGCCCTCCTCCTGTGATCCAGAATAGTGATGAACCTGCAGCTCAGCTGTGACCATGGAGGTAACAATACTGCCTATGTGATGGCAGAGAAACAGAATGGAAGGACCTGGTCATGAGCATAGCTGTGTGGGGCGGAGCCATTTGGCCACCTGGAATGCCCACCTTGGAGTGCTATGTGTGAAAGAAATAAACATCTATATCCTTTATATACCTATGGTCCTTTTGTTAGAGGAGCTTAGCTTTACCTTACCAATACAGGCCTTTTTCTCCTTTTGGTTCGTTTGTACCTTAAGAGTAGAAGCTGGCAGGGGCGCCTGGGTGGCTCAGTTGGTTAAGCAACTGCCTTCGGCTCAGGTCATGATCCTGGAGTCCCTGGATCGAGTCCCGCATCGGGCTCCCTGCTCGGCGGGGAGTCTGCCTCTCCCTCTGACCCTCCCCCCTCTCATGTGCTCTCTCTCTCTCATTCTCTCTGTCTCAAATAAATAAATAAAATCTTTAAAAAAAAAAAAAGAGTAGAAGCTGGCATATGCTTCTCTGTGCTGCCTGTCATAAGCATACAGTACTTCCATCAGTACTAGCTGGATAAACCTTTAAGATAAATGGGCCCTTGCCTATCTCTTGTGGAAGGACCAGAGACAAAGGGGTAAGGAGAACAGTGTAATATGAGAAGTGTTTCATATATTATCATGTCTGGCTACCTTTGGAGACATTTAGGTCTCTGATAAAGGATCCGAGGATCCGTAAAGAAACGAAACCAGGAAAAGCGATCTAAATCTGAAATCAGAATTGAATGAAACATTGGTAACTTCTCTAAAAGGGAGTTAATGAGTACCACTAATTTCACCAGAAACATCATTGAGTAATACCCATACCTACTGGATACAGGTCTATTTTCCCCCTGATAATCCTGCTTTATTGTTTTACTGTGTGTGGTGGCTAGTTCCCAAAGACAGAGACTTTCTCTCCCCAACCCCTGTCCATCCTCACCATAAGCCATGCTTCATGGTATTAATGTCTTTGAATAGCCTCCTCCACCTGAATGTGGGTTGACCTCATGACTTTCTTTTTGAACACAGAATACGGTGGAAGTGATGCTGCCTGACTTTTGAGGCTAAGTCATACGTTTTGCAGTTACTCTCTGGGATTCTTGAAGTACTTATGCATTCTTTGGATGCTCCCTCTTAGAACTCAGCACATGCTAGTTTAAGCCCAATATACAGAGAGGTCATGTGTAGTGCTCAGCCTGAGCTAAATTTCCAGCCAATAGCTAGCATCGACTGCCAGCCATGTGAATGAGTCACGTGAGGTGTCCAGCTCACTGACCTTTCTGGTGAGTCCAGCCCCAGGTAGAATCTGACTATAACTGTATGAGAGATCCCAGGCAAGAACCTCCCAGCTAAGCTCAGTCAACCTATGGAACCATGAAAGATAATAAATCGTTGTTTTAGGCCACTAAGTTTTTGGCTGGTTTATTATGCAGAGATAGATCACCAGAACACTAAAACTGACAGAAATCTGAGCCTGTGCATAATGTCATGAAGACTTTTTGAGCATTACTTGGAAGTGGTTTGGGCAACTAAAGAACAATGATCCTCACAAGCCAATGTAACAGCCTGACTTTTTTCTTGATTTAATGTTTTCTTTTTTTCTCTTAAGTTTCAAAATCATCATAAAAAAAGTTGAATGCTTGAGGGGTCTTTTCAAAAGCCTATTCCTCCTTCAAATGCACTTACTTCCTGGGTGGAAGACATAAAACTACTGTGTAAACAACAAATAGACTAAGTTATGTTTAACCTCCTAAGAAAGGATATGTTAGAGGGGAACATGGAGTCAAAAAGTAAGCGCAAACATATCAAACTCATTATTGTATAGTAATACACAGATTGCAGTTGGCAGCACTTATTACTAAATGGACACACTTGGAACGTTGTTACTGTGGTATCCAATCAGAAGAAACTGTCAAGACCTAGATTTACACCTATTCCACACATTCCTCATCAAAATTAGATTATGCCCATATTAACCATCTCTCAATCTATGTCACCTCCTTTGACTTGCAAAACTGATCATTTGCTTCCAGGGGGAAGTTTCCTTAAGGTTTAGTAATCTTAGAAGAGGGCAAGATCATCTGAATCCTGAAATAACTTGAAAATATACAAAGTTTGGGGGTGCCTGGATGGCTCAGTTGGTTAAATGACCCACTCTTGATTTCAGCTCAGGTCATGATTTCAGGGTCCTGGGATCGAGCCCTGCATCAGGTTCCCTGGTCAGTGGGGATCCTGCTTCTTCCTCTCTCCCCCACGCCCTGCTCATGCTTTCTCTCTCTCTTAAATAAATAAATAAATAAATCTTTAAAAATATATATAAAGCTTGAATTCAGTAGTTTAATTTCAAGTCTCAATTTCCATTCATTCTTTATCAGGCTCTCCAATGCCCAGTGTCTTAAACCTGCTCTTGGTTTACCACTGCATTATCCCGACTTACTCCTATACATGCATCTCCCATATATGAAATCTTTCCTGAGCCTCCACTAAAACCTCCCTGTGCTGAGTCCATTCTTTCCATGATTCCACTACATAACTAATTGACCTATTTGAAGAAAAAACTGAAGATGACTCTCATGGCCAAGTCCCATGAATTCAATGTCTGTAAGTCTTCGGATTCTATCCTCTCTTCCCTTTCACTCTCATCACCAGCAGTTAGGCCTAATTACCTTTTGCAGGAACTATAATGACCTTTGACTTGCATATTCTCTATCTTCAGCCTTTCCTTAATATGTTTTACTCATAGCTGCTGGACCAATCTTTCTAAAGTATAGTGCTGATAGTTTTTTTCCTCCCTCACAAACCTCCGATCCCCAGTGCTTAAACACACACACACACACACACACACACAAAACCCCTCATTAGCCTATCATTTAATGTTCTCTGTCACCTCATTACTACCTATAACTTTTTTTCTTATTCTTCATTCACACCCATCATGTGCCTATGAAACTCCCTTCTTGCTACTGTCAATGCTTATGTAACATATTCTATACTTCTACTTCTTGCTCATGCTGACAATCCTAGATGAAATATTCTTCCTCCTTCTAGAACTCTTTATATCCTACCCATCTCTCAAGGTTCAGCTTAATGGATTTCCTGTCCTCAATCCCTAAATGTCCTGTTAGACCTTGTAATTAGATAGAATCACACCCTCTTCCAAATTTCTCTATTACTTTTTACCAATATTTCCCTTGTGATCCTTATTCCTTTCTCCTTGAATTATCAAATTTATGAATTTTTATCTCCTTCCTACTGTCCTTTATTCTACTAACAGCAGAATATATTGCATATGCAGTAAATGATCAATAAATATTGTTGCATGGATGGGGATGTCATTTTTTCTTTTTTTTCTTTTTTTAAGATTTTATTTATCTATTTGACAGAGTGAGAGACAGCGAGAGAGGGAACACAGCAGGGAGAGTGGGAGAGGGAGAAGCAGGCTTCCCACAGAACAGGGAGCCTGATGCAGGCCTGGATCCCAGGACCCTGGGATCATGACCTGAGCCAAAGGCAGACACTTAACAACTGAGCCACCCAGGCGCCCCGGGGATGTCATTATTTCAATATGTTACTCATTCTAGGTAATATTTACATCTTATCGCTGGCATAGAAAGACTAATATGGGGAATGCAGTGGTGAGAGAAGGGAGAAGTGGTTTTTTTGGTGGGAAAAATCTGAATAAAAATACTATAATGCCTGCCATGCCCATAGCTCTCTTTTCTTCATGTTAGTCTCATTTAAAAAGACAAGTTTGGGGGATGCCTGGGTAGCTCAGTCAGTTAAGTGTCTGCCTTTGGCCGGCTCAGGTCATGATCCCAGGGTCCTGGGATCAAGTTCCGAATGGGGCTCCTTGCTCATCTGGGAACCTGCTTTTCCCTCTGCCTGCCGCTCTCCCTGCTTGTGCTCTCTTTCTCTCTTTCTGACAAATAAATAAGTAAAACCTTAAAAAAAAAAAAGACAAGTGTGGGGCACTTGGGTGGCTGAGTTGGTTAAGCATCTGATGCTTAATCTTAGCTCAGGTCTTGATCTCAGGGTTGTGAGTTCAAGCCTCCCCAAAAAGATAAGTTTGGTTAGATGTTCCTGTCATGTTGAGAAAAAGGATCATCCATCTCTCTTTTTTCATATTTATTTAGTTCCTACTCATTTATATGCATTCTCTTTTCAAATCTATTCTATGAGAAAACTTCATCGCATCTATCCTAATAACTACTGGTTCTCTCATTTGTTTGCTCTTCCTTTTGGTTTTAATATTTTCTGTATATCTCTCCCCTTTACAAACACTTGGGAATTACCTTGTTTTGGTATATAGTACCTGGCTTTCTTGCTCATCCAAATAACCGATCACTTGCTTTCTTAAACTTTTTAAAAACTCTACTTATTTTTTTAATTAATTAATTTATTTTAGAGAGAGCATGAGCAGGAGGGGCAGTGGGAGAGGGAGAGAGAATCTCAAGCAAACTTGGCACTGAGCACAGAGCCCGATGCGAGGTTCAATCCCACAACCCTGAGATCACGACTTGAACCCAAACTAAGACTCAGTCGCTCAACCGACTGCACCACCCAGGTACCCCAAAACTTTCCTTCTTATTAATGTAAGCTTAAATCATTTATAACATCATCATTTAAGTAGGTAAATAATCCTATAAACAGCAAGCTGAATGAAAATCTCACCTCATGCATGTCACAGAGTCTATATTTTTTAATATGTGCCTCATATACAACTCCTTTCTACTTTCTATATAGTTTTATTGTTCAATTTTTTTGCTTTTGTGATGCCTTAATAATGAATTCAATTAAACACCCAAATGAAAGTTTAATCTTAATGAAAAAAAATGTTTAACAAAAATACTGCAGGGAATTAATTTATAAATCACATTGTTTCGTATTACTTCAGCATGCCACCTTTTCCCTGCTGATACTGGCTCAATGTAGCATTTTATGCTGTAACATGTAAAAAATAAACTTTTTTATTAAAATAAAACCCCTACTAAGCTGGTAGAATGAAACATATTTTAATATAGATATTTTAATTACTCTTAATTAAAACCTTGCAGAGATTCTCATTCATGTTCTATGGAAAGTTCATATTCACATATTTAAAGAAGCAGTTTGCTCTAGGGCTTAACCATTTAAAACAATGCCTCCAACACTAGAATCCCCTATTACTTTAAAGACATACCTCAGATGTATATTATTTTATGAAATAACTTGTAATACATTTCTCAGGATGGCATTTGGGGAAATACTTTGGTAAGGATGATTTTTAGAATTTGGAGGATGGTTTAAAGGGTTCAGGGAGGTGAAGTATGTATATTTAGCACAGTCAAAAGCACAAATGAGTGAGCTCAAGATGGAACTCAAGGTTTCTTGTTTCTAATTCTTTGTTGATTATCCTTGAACAGTAATTTTGCTTTCACTTATTTCTAAATTGGTAGTACCAATGCACTGAAGTTATTAATTAATTCAACAGGTATTCTAAAAGTGCCTGCCTACTTTGTGCCAGGCACCATTCCAGATGCTATGTGAATGAAACCAACAAAGCTTACATTCCAGTGGGAGGTAGGGGAGGCCAATAACAAATCATAAACATAACAAATCACTCAATCCATAGAGGGTTGGCCTGTCATAAATGCTACTGAAAAACAAAACAGAACAGAGAAGGGAGAGATATGCAATTTTTAGATGGTGTAGTCAGGACAGGAATTGAAGTGACATCTAAATAAAGACCTAAAGGAGATGATGGGGTAGGCTCTGTGCATATCTAAGGGTAGAACATTCTAGGCAGAGGCCAGTGCAAACAAGTTGAAATCACTCACTCACTGCATGTCAGTCTCTGCTGAAACCAGGATGGTAGCATAGTCAAAGCAAAACTCTATGGATAATACTCTAACATTTGTGATACTTCTTATATTACATTCCATTTAACAGTGACCTAATAATTATTTATAGAGTACAAACTATATGCTAGGCATTGAAGCAATAATGATGAAAAGACAGGCAGTTTTCATCCTCATGAAGCTTACACTTTAATGGAAGTGGGAGGGACAAGTAAATAGATAGTACACAAGTAATATCCATTATGCCAGGGTGGTACAGGGAGCCATGGGGGCAAAAGATAGAAGCCCCTCTCCCACACTATAGGAATGGGATTTTAGAGGGAAAGCTATTGGAGATTGAAAGTCTTTCATTTCTGCTCCCAACAGCATAGGCATGAGAACAGTTTATATATAGAATCAAGTAATAAATACTTCATGTGTATTTAATCCTCACAACACCCTATGAAGGACTGAAAATCCAGAGAGGCTAGGCAACTTGTCCAAGGTCACAGAGACAGAAAGTGGCAGAGAAAGGACATGAACTCAGGTGGTATGGCTCCAGAGTCTGTGCTCTTCATCACTATCTTGCACACTCTCTGAGCAGCATGATTGTAAAAAAATTTATTAATGAATAAAGACCTGTGGGTATTTTCCAGCTGCTTGTAAGTAATGCTTGGTATGGACTGTCTAAATAGTTTGATTGTAGAATGAGTTTTTATCAGCATGATCTAGAATGAAGAAAGTCTGTTTTGTCTACAAATTAAAATCAAATCATCTTGTTCATACTGTGGTATGAACTTCTGACATTAGGATTCGCTAGCCCATTCATATAAGAAGTTTGCACCGGGAGCAGCGCTTTGGAATCCTTTCTTCCTTCTGTCTTCTGACATTCTCAATAAACGGAGAATAACCTCTTTTAATTTGAGTGCTATTGATTGTATGAAATGGATTTTGCAAATGATGAGGGTCCATAAATAAATTTTAAATAGCTGTCCTCTACACAGGCTCAGCCCTGCTCTCAGATACTACCTTCATAGTGAGGAGTCAGATATTTTGGACCAAATCACAAATTACGTGATTTCTTCCAGAGAGTTGTCAGATGGTACCCATTCTGAGTAGAAGTTGCACTAGTGACCTAGAAGAAAAATCCAGAAGGGCTCTGAGCAGATGTACATGTGGGTGTGAGAGTGGGCTGTGGCACCTTACAGAACTATGTATTTGCTCTGCTTGATTTCTGAGAGCTGATGATTTCCCATTTTCATCATGCCCAGCTCCCTGACTAGTTAGATAACTGGAAAGTCTAACTGGGGCCTGCACAAATTCTATCTGTTGAAGAAATAACATTTTGTGACAATGATAAGTGATACAAATTCTGACTGGAATTCTTAGAAGGCATAAACAATAGGAAGAGCAATTGTATATGAAAATATGGAAATGGCAGGCTAGGGAATTAGAGTCCTATCATTTTAAAGACCATGGAAAGGATAATTTTCTAATATCCATGGCAGAAAGCCATTCAATGATTTAGTGAAAACTGTATGAATATTTATACAGCTTACATGTAAATACCTTTATAACCTGATTATTTCCAGGTATGATGTATATAACATTAGAAAACAGTGAAATTTCATGTCTCATAAATCATTCTGAAGGCTGGATCCATCAAAACACAATGTCCTAATAGTTAACTGATGGGGGAGACACAGAATGTTTGAGAAAAGTCACATTCAGGTATAAATTTCAAACTGAATAGGAAGAAAAAAGATTTTATCAACAGAATTTGGGGGTAACGCTAGTTACAATGATAAAAGATAAATAGAAGTCAGAATAGGATGAAAGAAATTTGGCAAAAATAGTGAGCCAAGATTAACACCAAAGTGAAAAGGACTGACCATGGTATTATATGATTTTAGCATCTCATGTGGTGAAAGGAATCATGATCAGTCTTCTATTTATAAAGAGAGCTCAACTTATTATCAAAGAAAAATACTGACTAGGCTCATGAGATAGCAACAAAAATTAACAGTGGTGATAGCTAATTTTCAGTTTCATCTTTTAATCCTATATTCCTCTCAAAGCACATAAATATTTCCATAATATAGAAACAACACAACTTTAAAAATTAAATAAAAACATGCAACAAAATATGTAAATGCTACTTCTAAGTACTATTATACCAGTCTGAACTTATACTGAAACATTAAAAAATGTTCTCTTTAAAACAGAGATTGCCTCTGAGAGACAAAGAATTCATAAATTTATAATGATAACCAAATGAAAACACAGACTAAACTTTCTAGATGAAAATATGACTTTTCCTAACTAAAGGCTAAAAAACAAGAGAAATGTAATGTACATTAGATTTATATGGTAGGGAATGAGTTTGTATCTAATCTAATGCTTGCATACATTATTCCAATGCTTTGAGAACAGAGTAACAATTGTAATTTTGCTCTGAATCAAAATAACAGAATCTGCCAGTTGACATGTTGTGGTGTTTGCACTTTTATTGTTCATAGAATAATTGTATGCTTCTTTTTACTGTTATGTTGTAGCAGTTTATCTCTTTAAAAATGCTACTCAAACTATCTTCAGCAGAAATCTCAGTGATAATCAGTCACTAAGTTTTAGTAGATGTTTTCAATATGCCCATACATATGCTTATGCATATCTGTTTTGATAAAATGTGATTCTTACATGCCTAGTCTGTTATTTCACCACAATAATAAGTTATTGATTGATTTTCAGTTTAAGGGACTAAGGTAGTATTCAGTAATGACCGAGTGCTACAAGTTTACTGCAAGTGCCCAAGGTTCACTCACCCCAAGCAATTTAGTCAATAACCAATTTTTATACTTCTATCTCCTTCAAAATTCCAAACCAATAATCCCTGTGTGTGTGTGTGTGTGTGTGTTTTAATTATTTCAGTATCAGACTAACATTTCCCATGGAAATCAATATGGGTGCGATCCATTAGCCAAAAATCTGCAGTACTGCAATGCAAACATATTAAAAATATTGATCTTGCAAAGCTACTGATGTTTTGATTGACTTTAATGTTTGTAAGCAGCAATAACAGAATTTCAATGACTGAAACAAACTTTTGATTAAAATTATAGATTTTCTTGGGGGGAATTTGCTATTTTACTGGTTCAAAGCATATCATATGGCTTACTTGCCTGCCATAAATGAGTGCAGTGGGATATACTTATCCGATTTCTTATTTGTAAATATTTTAGTCCATCATAGCTTACACATCTTTAATGTTCTTTGAACTGCTCTGACATTTCAATTCCACTTCTTATTATATCGTATAGTGCGATGGAATTTTCAGACTGAGAATGGCATGAGTTGAGAGCTCTAATCCTTCTTTTACTATTATGCCACCTTTGGGAAGGCATTTAACTCTCAGTTTAAATTTCCCAAATGTAACATGGAATTAACCTTGGGAATCAATGAACATTATTATTATATTTTGAGATCAATGGACAACAAAGACCATAATTTATACATACAAAAGATTATTTGACCTAAAGATGCCTCCCTTACAGAAAGCACAGAATTTTGCAGCCACTTAGTGATAACCTAGCAATGCTCTCATTTTAGGTATAAAGAGACTGAGTCCTCAAAAGGTTCAGTGACCAGGAACTTCTCAGAGGTCTTCCCTGACCACTCCATCTAAAGTACACCTGGGGTGCCTGGGTGGCGCAGCCGGCTAAGTGACCAACTCTTGGTTTTGGCTCAGGTCAGGATCTGAGGGTGGTGAGACTGAGCCCCATGTTAAGCCCCGTGTGGAGCTCCCAGTCAGGCTTTGCGCTCAGCACAGAGTCTGCTTGTCCCTCCCTCCCTTCTTACCCCTCCTTCTCTTGCATGCACATGTTCTCTCTCTCTCAAATAAATAAATAAATAAAATCTTTTTAAAAAAGTATAGCTCTGTAACCTCACCTGCATTGTCTCACCCTTTAACCTATTTAATTTTTATCATAACATCACTAGCTAAAACATTTTATATGTATTATAACACTTTAAAAAAAAGATTTATTTACTTATTTATTTATTTGAGAGAGAGAGCAAGTGAGATTGTGCACGTTCATGGCAGGGAGGGGGCAGAAGGAGAGGAAGACAAAGTCTCAAGGAGACGCCCCACTAAGCGGAGAGCCCCAGGCAGGCTCAATGTCATGACCCTGAGATCACGATCTGAGCCGAAACCAAGAATCTGAAGCTTAACCAACTGCACCACCCAGTCACCCCTGTATAACATTTTTATGTAAATATAAACATTATGTATAACATTCTATAGAATATAACAGGATATATATAGTTTGCCTACCTCTTACCTATTTTCTCTTCTAAAACTTAAGCTTGATGCAACAGGAATATTGTTTATCCTTATCACGGCCAAATCTCTAGCATCTAGAACAGTGTTTGACATATAGGACTCAGTAAATATTTTTTGAATGAGGGAAGGAATGAGCCAGAACTGCTAGTGCAATGGGGCTAAGTTGGGTAGGGGTGGAGTGGGGTTAAGACTTAGATTCTATTAACTTTCAATCCAGTAATGCTCTAAGGTTTCCTCCTTCTACTTCTTGGGGTTCTCAGATGTAAGTATCAAAGGGGATCTGGACCCATATCTGTAGTATATGTTTTTGTCTAAGTTCAAACACATTTTCAAGTTTATTTTAAACTTTTCATTATTTAATTATTAATTCTTCTCTTGGATTTTTTAACCACTTGTTTGCTCTACCTTCCACCATGTTAAAATTGTAATAAATTCTCTGCATTTTTATTTGTGACATTTCACTGCAGTAAAGAAAAACATCAATAATTTAAGCAAAAACTGGAAATTAAAAATGACCCATTTATTAGTTGCTTATTTGATTTCCATTCTATCATTCCCATATGGTCCTTCAAGGGAAGCACCAAGGACAAGGTTGCAAATGTGCAGGGACTTTAGTGTCCTTGTAAATTAGATTAGTTTCACCCCAAATTGCCCTACATGCATACTATATATATATATATATATATATATATATATATATATATATATATATACACACACACACATATATATAATTTATTTGTTTATTTGACACAGAGAGAGAGAGAGAGAGTGAGAGAGAGAACTGGAGCATACACAAAAGCAGGAGGAGTGGCAGAGGGAGAGGGAGAAGCAGACTCCCCACTGAACAAGGAGCCCAACGTGGGACTCAGTCCCAAGACCCTGAGATCATGACCTGAGCCGAAGTCAGATGCTTAGCCGACTGAGCCACCCAGGCATCCCTACGATATATTCATAAATGTACAGTGCAGTTTGAGAGCAAATCCCCTGGCCCTCTACCACAAAGCTACTGCCACCACAAACCTTCAGGAAACGCCTCTACTACTGTTGGTCTCTGGTGGGTGTAGGGGAAGCAGTGCAGTTCAGACATATAGATCTGGGTTAGAATTCCAACTTTCTCACTTACAAACTATGTGAACTTTGGTTTCTTCATCTGTAAAAAATATCTAACACTCACTACAAATATGTACCATGAGGGATAGATGAGACCATACACATAAAGTGAATGGCACACAGCAGGTGTGCAAACAAGGTTAGTTCTCTTCTTCCCTTCACACATCAGTTAAAAAAAAATATCTAACAAAGCATAAGTAATATAGTCAATGATATTGTAATAGCAATGTAATGAGACAGATGGGAGCTCTACTTGTGTGTGAACATACCATAACGTATACACTTGTCAAACTGCTAAATTGTACACCTAAAACTAATGTAATTTTGTATGTCAATTATACTAAAAAAATTATAAAAAAAAATAGCTAACAATCCTTCCTGCTTCTTACTACTTTTTTCCCCTTAAGATGCTCACTTTTGTAACTTGGCTTATAAAACTGGAATCTGTTTATAAGGACCACAGTACCGAAACTAAAACTGAAAAAAGGTGTTTCAATATTTATGTGGGACCACAACTGGTTTTTGGAAATCAGTAAGGGGCAAATGGAAGGTGAAACTATTTCAGAGAACTGAACAATATGATCAGTCAAAAGAGATACTTTGGTGGCTAGAGAAGATACTCTATCCAGGTACTAGAGGCCTCAGGGTAGAAGGTGACGTCACAGTATGAGCAGGGATAATAGCATTACACTCTTCCATCTGCCCTTATCTCTGGCTCTTCCATCTCTGCAAGTGGTTTGGTGCCCTCAGTGCCCTAATAGCCCCACTCACCTTGATCCATTCCTAGAAACCACCGTCAGCATCATAAGCATCTACCCTTGATATCCCTTTGAAAACAGCTCCCTGTCAGCAGCTGCATTGGATCATCCCTTGACGCCCCCTAGGCCTGTCAGTAGCTCGAAGAATATAAAGCTGGTGGGCATTGGATGAGATCTCCTAGGACTATCCAAGTCCCAGAAGCAATAAACTAAGCTATTCCTCCACTTTCAGTAGCATTTGATTGTAGTGAGGCCCACAAAATAGCTTTAAGGAAGGTGCAGGACACCTGCTAAGGGACAGGCATATAGTTGAAGATTAGCAAAATATTAAAGAGAATGATGAGTTTTCTTAAAGGTCTGTATCTATTTCTAAAAATGACAAGTTCTGTAAGTATAAGATGATGGAAAAAGCCAGTATACAAGAGGGATTATTTCTGCCCAAGTACGCAGTGTGACTTGCTGTGTGACCTTACAAACCCAGCACCACTGATTGTTGGCCAGTTCGCACTGCTATTACTTTGATTTTGCAGTTGAAAGTCTGACTGAAAAATACTCATGGCTTGATCACACACCATCCAACGTGTCATGGTGCCACAGGAAGTGTGCCCTTTTTGTTTCCAGGCATTGCTAAAACTACCAGATATTCACTTTTTGGGGATCATATACCAGTTTGAGAATATGATAAAAGCTATGATTTCCCTCTCTAGAACTCCTATTCAGCACAGAATTTCAAAAGACTTATGGAATTCCCTGCAGCTCTTCTGGGGATCCCCAGGCTAGAGGGTATTTAAGGGTAAGTTGGAAAATACCAAGATACTCTCTCTTCTCATAGCATTGCACGTACATAGTATGAAGACATCTGCTTATGGGTGAAGAGGGGAGAGAGAGTCAAGTCTTAAATGGAAAGTGTTATTTTTCTTCAAGTTAGAAAATATTCAGATGAAGGAAAAAGACCATTCAAATACCAGGACTTGGATGCATGCAACATAAGTTGAATGCACGCAAGTCAGAGATTTGGCTTAATTCCAAGTATAAAATATTTCAGCTCCAAGGGGGAAGCTAACCATAGGCCAGCACCTCAAAGCATATACATAAAACATTTAGTTTTTTAAAAGGTCCAATACTGTGGTTTCTCAAGAAATTCTTAAACTTCTCAGAAATTTTAGTAAGGCAAACATTTTAAATACTGAGGGCTAGCAGTTGTTGAGAAATATTCTGGCATGGATTCTAGTGGAGATTTGTTGATTTTTTATTTTCAGGGACATGCTAGCAAATTTAAAACAGTTAAGAAGACAAAATCTAACACTATTTTAAAGCATATCAGATGAAGGTCTGAAACTTCCAGATTATTATGCTTCTAAACTGAAGGTAAAGCATTTGTCTTCTTTAACTGAAGACAAAAATTAGGGAAAAAATACTACAAACGCTCCAACTCTAGTTACACCCCCAACCACATATTCTTCAATTACGCAACTAGCGGTCCAAGAGCATAGAATAAAAGCCCTCCAAAGAAAACTCAAATGGGCTGGCAGAGGAATGCTTAGTAATGTCAAAAGAGAGACTTCAACTCAGATTACTCTGTAATTAACATCACTGCTAAATTTGTGGGGGGGGGTTCTGGAAGTTCTCACTTTATAAGGTTCTCTTTCCCACAAACTGGCCTTAAAAGCCTACATTAAAAATGTGGCCAGAAAAAAACCAGTTTGGTGATGCTTCAAAAAGTTACACATATAAATTACTACATGACCCAGCAATTCTCCTGGTATATAACTGAGAGAACTGAAAACAGGTGTTCAAACAAAAACTTGTACATGAATATTCATACCAGCATTATTCATAATGCCTAAAAAGTAGAAACAATTCAAATGTCCACTAACCGATGAATACATAAACAAAATGTGGTATATTCATACAAGAGAATATTATCAGGCAATAAAAAGGAATGGAGAACTGATACATGCCACAGCATGGGTGAACTTTGAAAACATGCTAAATGCAAGAAGCCAGACACAAGCAGATACACACTGTATGATTGTACCTATATGAAATGTTCAGAATAGGCAAATCTATAGAGACCAAAGCAGATGAATAGTTGCCAGGGGCTGGGGGGGAAGGTAAAATTGACAGTGCCTGCCTAGTGGGTAAGGTGTTTCTTTTTGGAGTGATGAATATTTTCTGGAATTAGACAGTGGTGATGGTTGCACAAAACAGTGAATGTACTGTAGGTCACTAAACTGTAGACTTTAAAATGGTTACCATGGTAAATTTTATGTATGTGAATTTTACCTCAATTTAAAAATGTGGATAGAATTCTTTTTCATTTTATTTATTACAATTCTGGTGAACAAAGACATTAGTGAAACAAATTACTACTGAAACTAAAAATTGGAATATTACCATAGGTCCTTTTTTTAAACTCATGAAATTTCTATGTCTGTTTGATTAGGCTGTGTCTCACTGAAGTGGGAAATTATTCAATCATCTGGATAGTTAAGAATATTATTATAGATATATTTATAATTCTGGCAAAACAAGACAAGGACAAATGGGGGAATAAACTTACTTGACTCAAAATTCAGTGGAAGCTAAGCAACTCTGCTTTGTTTTAGATAAGTGAACAAAATCTTACCAAAATGTAGAGATTTAATTTTCAAGAAGCATTTATTGCTTTATATTTACCCTTCTTTTTTTAAAAAAAGTTTTATTTATTTAAGAATTTCTACACCCAATATGGGGTTCGAACTCACGACCCCAAGATCAAGAGTTGCACGCTCTTCTGACTGAGCCAGCCAGGCGCCCCTATATTTACCCTTCTTGATGTGCAAAAGCAGTCAGTTTTTTCTGCCCACAGACACAGTGCAAGATCTACTTGCTAAGGTTTGAGAAATCTGAAATGAAGTTTACCAAATATCCATAAAGTATCTAATTATATATCTAAACTGTAACTGCTATATCAAATTTGATTTTTAAATATATTTTATAGTATATTTAATTTTTTAATTAAAAAATTCATTAATTTTTAGCATTTATTCTTTTTTAATATAAGCATTTAAGGGTATAAATTTTTTTGTTTAGCAATCTAGCTATACCAAAAAGTTTCTGTATTTTCATTATGGTTTAATTCTAAGTATTTGCTAGATTTATTTTTTTTTTCAACGATTTTATTTATTTACTTGACAGAGAGAGACACAGTGAGAGAGGGAACACAAGCAGGGGGAGTGGGAGAGGGAGAAGCAGGCTTCCCGCTGAGCAGGGAGCCCAATGTGGGGCTCAATCCCAGGACCCCAGGATCATGACCTGAGCTGAAGGCAGATGCTTAACGACTGAGCCATCCAGGCGCCCTGCTAGATTTATTCTTTAATCTTTAAGTTATTTGGGGAATTTTTCTTCAATCTTTTCTCCATTCTCTTATTCCCTCCCCAACTTTTAGTGAAAAAAAAATTAACCCTAGAAGAGTTGCAATAGTACAATGATCATCCATATACTCTTCCATCAGATTCAATAATTCAATAACATTTTTGCCACATGTGCTTCATTGTTTTTATGTACATTATTTTTCTGAACCATTTGAGACTTAGTTGCAAACAAAATAATTTATTTAACAACCACACTTCAAGTATCTGTGTTTTCTGTCAAAGTCACAAGAGTTGTATTGGGATACATTCTTCCTTATAGTCATCAACCTTCCTAAGAGTAAAAGTTAGAAAAAGCATTATAATAATTACTTGGCTTTTATGTAAAATTTCTCACTATTCTATAAGCATTATAAGGGCATTGGGCCTTCCACTTCTTTGGTGTGTTATCATTCTAAATTTTGACTTTGAGGTATTTTTTTCTCTTAAATGATCCTCCACATCTTCCAATTCAAATCTTCCCCCCTTTTCAAGCTTCATCTTCCATAGACACGCCACACATATTCATACATCCATTCTGCTAGCCCTGGAATACTCAGAGCCCTGCTGTGTGTCAGCAGCATCTGGGTACTTACTTTCTGCTCTAATTTAAATTTTAGTTGCATGACATACTGCCTCACTGAGATCCTAAGCTCCTTTAGGATAGGGGTTCAGGCCTTTTTAATCCCATGGTCAGTGGATACTAAAATTCTTTCTCAACTTAACTGAAATCTTCACAGCATGATACTTGTTGCAGGAATGTAAGTGAATTGAAGATTATATATATTTACTTTTATTGTGTTGTATGTGATAACGTGCCATAAACTCATACAAATTAACATTATAGTTATACAAATTAACATTATAGTCTGCTTGATAAGTTATTTTTGTTTCATTGAAATAACCTCTTATTCTCCAAATGAAAGAGTTTTCATGCTGAAAGAGTTCTTACAGATTGTCTAGTTCAGTCTTATATTTCCAATCTCACAAGTTTTCAAGTAAACAGATCTACAGAAGTTAAATGATTGACCTAACATTATAAAACTTTAAAAAGGCAAAACCAAAAATAGAATCAAATGAGTTAACACATCTCAAGTGCTTAGACCAGGGCCTGGTTGGCATAGGAAGGGCTTAAAGAATATTATTAACCACCAGTCAAGGTTTTTGGATGCCTTTTCATCCATAGTGCATTTCCACTAAAACACATTACATCAGAATTCTACAGTAAAATAATGAAGACAACCATTTGGGGAGCATGATATATACATTCTTTAGTGAGCATGAGATATATGATAGGAAATCAGGCAGAGGCTGTCTTCAGAACAGGCTCTCCTATTCTTCCTAAACAGAGGTTGCAAACTGGCTACCTGTGGGCCTGATTTGGATGGCAGTTATTTTATTCAACCTGTATAATAGTTTTAAAACTTAAGTTAGTTGTAACGCTTAAAACTCAAGAGATTTCAAATAAATATACAGGTGTCTGGCTTCTTTGAGAAAACTGGAAAACCTGACAATGCTGTGCTTATATTCCTGCATGCCACACCAATCAGTTGGGGTTTGAATTTGTAACTCTTGTCCTTAGCTAAGGCCTTAATTATGACTAATGCATAGAATGATAACTTTGAATCACGTAATAAGAACTACATCAGTCAGGAAATACTAAGTGATATTTGCTTGCTATCTGTAATTGCTAACTATACCTAAGTAGCTATTTCCTACAGTAGGAAAATGAACTGTTATAATTAGGATAAAAACAAAGGTGATTGCTTTTAAGGGGTTAATTATAATTTAATCAGAAAATTCATTTGAAGAGAAGAGCTCAGTCTCTGGACTTCAGTTACCTAAAATGCCACTGTATTTTTCTTTTATGGGAGATGCTGGTCCAATAACCTTGATTCATGTGTTAAATCAAAACAAACAACACAATTATATTTGGAACCATTTTTTTTTCCTAATGTAAACATAGCCCTTAAGATCTGAAACTATTTTAGTTAGCCTGCTTTTGACCAGAACTAATCAGCTATAAGAAAAAAAAATAAAAAATAAAAATAGGTTACAACACATTAAATATCCTCTCTCTGCCACCTTACACTTTTTGGTGCTAAAACATATGCTCTGCCACCTGCAGATAAAAGTCACACACTGAGAGTGTATATTCTGACAAGAATTACTAGTTTCAAGCATGCCTAGTGATCTTGGACAGTAGCACTTAAGAAACCTTCAATCTGGCAGTTTTATCACTGCACATTTTCTAAAGCATTCCTAAAGTCTAAAGTTGCACAAGTGTTGGGATCTGACCTTTGGGAGAAAACAAAATAAAATGAAACAAAAAGGATCCCAGAGTAGCATTTTGATCCAACTTGCTCTATTTTTTCCCCCATTTATTTTGCTCGTCAATGACAAGGGTGACTTGGATTTTTATATTTCTGACAGAGTAAAACTCTATTGAAAGACCAAGACAACTTCCATTCCTACGCATACTGGAAAAATCTGTCAGAGGAGTTAAAAATTATTGTTGCTTCATACGAAATTTAGGTTCTTATTTTTATATTTCCTGTATCCTTGCTTTACTTTTCTATTTTACCTTATTCTGTATTTATATATTGACTGTTTCAGCTTGTTCCAAAAAGGGTTTTGGCTTACAAAAAAGAACCCAGGCATGATTTCCAGTGATGGCAGGTAAAGAGGCCGGCAAATCTCGAATACAGCTATAAAAGTCAACAGAATTGTCAAGTACAACCATCTCAGCACTCCAGAAATCAACCGAAGGCAAACAACAAATTGAGAAGTGTTTCTTCATGAAAAACTGCTGAACTACAGGTCAGAACAGTGACAATCTGTGGCAGGCAGCTCGGAATGGGGAGCAGTGCTTCCAGGGTGGGACGGGCTGTGAAAACCCACAGCTTCGCTGCTGGAGGGCCTGACTTTGATTTAGGGTAGGAGAAAAGCTCCTGTGCAATGGTATTATCAGCAGCAAATAAAGCAAATTCAGTGGGAAATTAACCACAAAAGCCTATGGCCCTACCAAATTGAAGTTGTGATCTCACTTGGGGTGAGCAATAGACCAGTGGACTAGCTAGAAATCTGATAGGGAGATCCTGGAAGTGAGAGAGCCATCAAGAGACCAGATGAATCACTGGCACATCCCTCCTTTCTGGAAGGCTGAGTGCTGGCACAGAAGTCCCAGGAAAGCCTCGTCAAAAATAAAAGCTGGGGGAAGACTTGAAAATGCATGAACTTTGAATACACTCTGCAACTCACACACACATCCATCCACAGAGACTTACTGGCTTAGTATGATTGAGCAAAAACTCTGACCATTAAACTATGCAGCAAAGGGTGGATCTCTAAGAAGCAAGTCTAATTAAAAAAAAAAAAAGAATTAAAAAAAACCCCAGATATCAGCATGTATATACCGAAGGGGAGACAGATTCTGCGGATTAAGTTCAGACAAGTTTCTACTACAAACAACAAAATGAAACAAAAACAAATGAACAAACAAACAAAAATACAGCAGCAACAATCCCTAAAAAAAAAAAAAAAAAACAAAACTAGTTTTTCTTACCACTCCTATTAAACATAGTACAGGAGGTTACAGCTAGTGTACTAAATAAAGCAAGAAAAGAAATTAATGGCATGAATATTAGAAAGAAAGATGTAAACTGTCTTTATTCATGGATGATATGCTCTTGTTTTAGAAAATTCTAGGGGTGCCTGGGTGGCTCAGTCGGTTAAGCATCCAACTCTTGATCTCAGCTCAGGTCTTGTCTCAGGGTCCTGAGTTCAAGCCCCACGTTGGGCTCTGAAAAAAATTCTAGAACTAATAAACAAGTTTTATCTAGGTTGAAGAATACAAAATCGATATGCAAAAGTCAATTTTCATTCTTATGCTAGCAATAAACAATTTGAAAATGACATTAAGAATTCTACTCACAGTATCATCAAAAAGAATAAAAAGTTAAGAATATATTTAACAAAGGAAGGACAAGAAAACTAAAAAAAAAAAAATTGATGAGAGAATTTACAGATGATCCAAATAAAGAACAGTGTTGTAATTTCAAAATCTATGATAAAGCTACATGATTCAAAATAGCACAGTACTAGTGTAAAAAATAGATATATATAGATCAATAGAACAGAATATAAAGTTTATTAATAAACCCTTACTTTACGTTCAGTTGATTTTTGACTAAGGTCCAAGGCATTTCAATGGGGAAAGGAGAGTGTTTTCAACAAGTGCTGTTGGGAAAATTAGATATCCATATGCCAAAAAATGAACTTAGATCTCTTACCACATACCATACACAAAAATGAACTCAAAATGAATCATACCTAAATGTAAGAGCAAACCTATAAAACTTCCACAACAAAACAAAACAAAACAAAACAGGTAAAATTTATGATCTAGGGTTGGGTAAGGACTTCTTAGATATGATACCAAAAATATACCAGATATGATACCAAAAATATAACTCATAAAAAAATAATAAATTGAACCTCTTCAGATTTTTTTTAAAAAGATTTTATTTATTTATTTGACACAGCGAGAGAGGGAACACAAGCAGGAGGAGTGGGAGAGAGAGAAGCAGGCTCCCCGTGGAGCAGGGAGTCCAATGCGGGGCTCGATCCCAGGACCCCAGGATCATGACCTGGGCAGACGGCAGCCGCTTAACGACTGAGCCACCCAGGAGCCCCTGAACTTCTTCAGATTTTGAACTCATAAACACTTCTGCTCTTCAAAAGATACCATAAGGAAAATAAAAAAAGCAAGCCACAGCCTGGGATAAAATATTCATAAATCACATACCTGATAAGGGACTTGTATCTAGAATATATAAAGAACTCCTCCAATAATAAGACAAAAGATTAAAATACAGGCAAAACAAATACAGACATTTCACCAAAGAAGAAATACATATGGCTAATAAACACATGAGAACATACTTAATATCAAGTAGTCATTAGGGAAATACAAATTAAAACCCAAATGAGGTAACATCACAAACCTATTAGAATGGCTATAATCACAAAGACTGATATACCAAGTGTTGATGTGGATATGGAAAAACTGGAACTTACGCTTTGCTTGTGTGAGTGTAAAATGGTGTGGCCACTTTGAAAAAGTTCCGCAGTTGCTTGAAAAGCTAAATATAAACTTACCACATGACCTAATAATTCTACTCCTACTTATATGGCCAAGACAAATGAAATCTTATGTCTGGACTGATTCATATGTGATTGTTCGTCATGGCATTATACATAATAGCTCCAAATTGAAAATAATTCAAATATCCATCAACTGGTAAATGGATAAACACAACATAGCATATCCACACAATGGAATACTATTCAGCAGCAAAAAGGAATGAACTACTGATACATGCTATAATGTGTCTGAACCTCACAAACATTGTATGCAGAAGAAGCCAGACAGAAAAGACCACATATTGTTTGATTCCATTTATACGATATTCACTGAGAAGGCAAATATATAGAGACAGCAGACCACTAGTTGTCTGGGGCTGTGAGTGGAAGCAGCAAATAGGCACAAATAAACTTTTTGGGGTGATAGTAATATTCTAAAATTGGATTGTGGTGATGGTTACACAACCACAAATTAGCTAATGATTCAACTGTATATTTACCATGAAATTATTTCATAGTATATAAATTGTACTTCACTAGTGATATTAAAAAATAGACACAATATAAAATTATATGAAAGCACTTGAAGAAGTCAAGGCAAAAGCAAAAATGGATAGGAAAATAATGAATGGATGTGATTAGTCCTATTGAGTTGCTACAGATGTGATTCCAATTTAGGCTTAAGCTTCCAAATGGTGAAAGCTAGGAGGGGAATAAATGAGTTTCCCAAACTTGGGAAACCACTGGGGATTACCTGGGGATCTTTGAAAAAGGCTGATGCCTGGCTTCCACCCTAGACATTGTGATTGTACTGTAATAGGAGAGAGGCCTTCGTTGCTCAAATAATGCTCTTATGGAGCAAAGTCTGGGAACCACTGGAATAACATACTATAAGATTTTCATTGACCATAAGATAAAAAGAAATAATTGCTTGGGGAAAAACAGAGTTCTGGAAAAGACTTCTCCTATATGTCCTCCTAAGAGAGGACCTCATAAAATGTAATGAGTTAGTACCTCTAAATCAGTCACCCCCCAGCCCATGGTGGGACCTCAGTGGGTTACAGGGGTGCAGAGACAGTGATGCTTCAGTCCTCAGGACAGCCAAGGGGACCAGGGGGCAGCTGGAGCAGCTGTGCCTGAGCCCTCCAGCCTTGAACAGTCTCCTCCATCCACACCAGAAGTCTCAACTAGTATTATATTTTTGTAGCATGTGCCATAAAATAAAAAGCATGTCATCTGGAAGACACCTATAGTGGCAGGAACGGGGACAGTTATTTTCTATTTTTTTAAAGGTTTTATTTATTTATTTATTTGAGAGAGAGAGAGGGAGAGAGAGAGAGAGGAGAGCATGAGCAGGGAGAGGGGCAGAGGGGGAGGGAGAAGCAGGCTCCCCACTGAGCAGGCAGCCCAACACGGGGCTCAATCCCAGGACCCTGAGATCATGACCCGAGTGAAGTCAGACACTTAACCAACTGAGCCACCCAGGCGCCCCTGGGGACATTTATATAATAGTTTCTTTCAACAAGCTGATTACAAAACAGAGAAAATGATTCAATTAAAACATTTCTGCAAGGGGCCCCAAGTGTCCGGTTATCTGTTCTCTGGCTTCATTTATTCCATAGTATTATATATGGCTACAAAACTTAACTGAACTCCGCCTTTTGGGTGGCCCTTAGCTTAATGAATTTAAGTTATTTATTAATGAGGGCACCTTTATTTACCATAAGGACAAGTTTACCCAAAGGAGCTGGTCATGCTGCCCAGTGAATGCTGCTCAATGCCTCAGAAAATATGAAAGGCCCGCAATGTTCACCTCTCCAAGTCTACTTCTTTACATGTAGTTTTTAAGCTTACTTAAGCACAACATAAACTATACCGTGTAATACAAGCATGTAGCATATTCACGTTATTTATGAGGAACTGACCTTAGATTTAAAAAGAAAATAGTTCATCTTTAGTCTAAACCTTCCCCTCCCACTCCATTTTAAGTTAATTCCACACAGAGTGACTGATTATAATGTGTGTCACTGGGGAGCATTAAGATTGTACCCTTCAGAATTTTTTCAAGGTATGAAATTTGAGGTAAAATTGCTGGTAGAAAGGTTTAGAATATGGGGTATGGCTTATGGCTTCATATATTCTCCTGGTCACCTGCAACCCTTGCTCAGAATATTCCTAGTGGAGTTTTCCCCGCAAATAAGACTTTGAGGAGATAGCCTTGATAAGTACATTAGTCAATCTTTATGGTTCTTTACCCCATTAGTCACACCACTACCCTAGAGTTACACCAACCACAGATAGTAAAATCATCTTACATATCAATTTCCCATATGACACATCAGATTCTTGCATCAAGAGCTCCTGTTTTAAATCAAAAAGTTAGTTCTTGCCTATGTAACCACAATATCCCATTTAACTATAGAGAAATTCCATTCTTCCCCTGATGAATTTTTACTATCTATAAAAGTGATCCAAGAGGATTTTACTCTACTTATTTGAATATTGCCACCACTTTTGTTTACTCTGAAAATGAAAGAATGAAACTGTAAGAATATACTTGTATTTCTAATATATATGTACAATCAAAAGAGGATTTCAGAGAAAAGTACAAATGTGAGGACAGCAAAAAGGAAAAGGCAGTACATGAATGTTCAGCACTTATGATAAAACTTCAGCAGAAACTAGAGCTTAACATATTTTTTAAAGTCCCCTTAAGTCTCTTTATTAATTTAAACTTTATCACAAATACGTAACTGCATTCTGCTGCAATCCCCTTAAGTCATCTTGTTAAATTCTGTCACAACATGTGTTACTGTAGTTCTACACTTTTACCTTTGCACTTTGTAGTGTGTAGCAGCACAACATAATTAACCACTGCTAGGTAGTGTTTACGTTAGTTCTCAAAAGGTTAAGAAGCTGATTATAGCTAAAATCAGCTTTGCCTGAGGCTTCAGGGGCTCTGTGTAATCAAATTAGACAAGCAGGGCACAGTGTCACCTAACACAAACCAGTGGCACTTTCTTCTTTGCTCTGACCCTTTTCCCCCCTTTTTATTAGGGGAACAACTCATGCTTTGTGCTTTTACCAGATAATTTAAAAAGACTTGTTTCTAATAAATTTGGCATGCAATCTCACAAGATGTCCACCTGTTTAAAAGTAATGAGAGCACGTAGAGCAAATTTTGAAAAAAAGGTTGATAAAAAATGTTGGTAAAAGAAATCCAAATTTGGAGAGATTAGATGTTATACAGAAAGTATTTTCCTAAAAGGCAGGTGACAACATGATCACGTACACATGATATTAAGGATGTCTCCTAGCTTTAGACAGACTGTCAGCTTTGTTCTACAGAAAACCACACAATGGTTTATCTGCTTCCAAGAGAACTCAGAGAACTTTATAAACCTGATAGACAACGCATTAGCATTTCTGAGAAACCATGGCTAACCCACTCTGCTGAGTTATTGCTCATCCTCCCTCCATCTCTACTCTTTGAAGTCAGGCAAGGTGAACTGTATAATGGACGCATTTAAGGAGGGGGTTTCATAAGGTGAGGAGAAGAGCAAACGAGCCCTACTTCACAGACTATTTCCACACGGTTCTATATTTAAATGCAGTAAGACAAATTAGAGAAATCCAAATCCTTGCTGCCTTTGAGCCTAAAGGGAACAAAAGCATGAACACTAAAGAGATATTAAAAAAGAGAAGGAATGGCAAATTTAAATAAAAATCTAGAATCTCATTCTTAACAAAATTTGTGAATCATTATTAAAACAATAAGTAACATTTGTTACATCTTTATCTTTCTTATATTTGACTTTGAACTTTTGGTTCAAATCCTACATATTTATTACTTTGCTTGAAACAAATAAAGAAAATGAATGTAAACTTCCTACAAATGAGTTACCAGGAGAATGAATTTTGCTAATGATTTATTCTGGGCAATAAAATAAAAACTTGTTATTTTAATTGATTAAGTCATAAAGAGTTCCTGGAGAAGTCAAATCTTGCTATTTGCACAGTCAGAAAATTTCTGCTAATCCAGCAGTACTTAACAAATTCACATGTGGTTAGCTTGTCTTGCCATAGCTGTATATCACATTTCTGTGCTGCAAGCTGTGCAAAAAAAAAATCAATATGCCAAGTTTAACAAAAGGACAGGAAACATGATGTTCTCCTATATTTTCAATGAAGCTCAAACGACTCTGCTGTTCATACTCAGTACAATTTATGGCAAAGAAATGTATTCTTCAATGAAAAAAAACTACAATGGAATGAATTATATAAATTCAGAGTTGAAGTTCCGCCTTATTCCATAATAACAATTTATTTAGAAGATTCTGACATTCTGCTTCAATGTGCACAGTACAATCAGCCATTCATGAAGCACGTTTTTTTTTTTTTTTAATAAAGGCTAAAGTATATTCTTTAGACCAAAGAAATATATACTGTCTATTTATGGTAATAGTTTGATAGACGTATTTAATTTAGGTGTTGGAGACTTTTTTTGAATGTCTCCTTTCACATGTGAAACACAGGATGAGATGGTATCTATTGAGCAAAACCTTTAAATTTTAACATTAAGGAAAAAAAATCCCAATGGATCCTGAGATACTGCATTGGTTAATTGATTCTAGATTTTTATGCCTTCTTTTACTACTGCAGAAGTACATTATGTGTGGAAGGAGATTAGTATGAAAATGTTGAGAATGAAGTAGGAGTGGTCATGACCAATAGGTCAGCATAGACAGGGCCACTCCTGCCTTCTCAACTCAGCGATGTGGAACTAATCGTGGCAAAACAACCAGTAACTTGGACTTCAGCCAAAGGATTCAGAACTGTTGCCACAGTGGGGTTTTTTTTTTTGTTTTTTTTTTGTAAGAAGAGAATTGGCTTTAGGAATCATCAAAAGCACCATACATAGAAAAATAAGAAAGCTAAACAATCCACAAACACAGAGAAATTCACATATGAAAAATTCTTTGGTAATTTCTCTTTATTCCAAAAGCAGCGGTAAATGAATTAATGGCACTTAGCTGGGGAGAGCATGTCAGTGATCAGCACTGAAGGTATAAACTGTTATAAGAAAACACATTCAGAGAATTACACTTATTTCTTTCTTTTTTTTTTTCAAAGATTTTTTTATTTATTTGACAGAGAGATACATAGCGAGAGGGGAACACAAGCAGGGGAGTGGGAGAGGGAGAAGCAGGCTTCCCACCGAGCAGGGAGCCCGATGTGGGGCTCGATCCCAGGACTCTGGGATCAGGACCTGAGCCAAAGGCAGACGCTTAATGACTGAGCCACCCAGGCACCCCCTAACTTTCTATTAATGTGTTATTTAGAAAACAATTTTCATTCATAGATAAATACACCATTTAAAAGAGCATAGGCATAAAAGTTCCCAACCAGAAAATAACAATATAATGATCTTAAGTGTTAAATAATATTAATGTTGCTATAAATGATCATTTCCATATATAGTTGACCCTTGAACAACGTGGGGGTGACGGATGCCATTCTCCTGCATAGTTGAAAATCTGCATGTAACTTTTGACTTCCTCAAAACTTAACTAATAATACCTACTGTTGACTGGAAATCTTATTGATAACATAAACAGTGATTGACACACATTTTTACATTAAATGTATTACATACTGTATTCCTATAATATAGTAAGCTGGAGAAAAGAAAATGTTACTAAGGAAATCATAAGGAAAAGAAAATACATTTATAGTAGTGTAAAAAGTTTCCTTTTTATGGAAAAAAATACACGTATATGTGCACCCATGCAGTTCAAACACCTATTGTTCAGACTCAATTGTAATTCATATTCTTATTTCAAAATAGAGGATGTAACATGGCTCAGAACAGCGATAAGAAGTTTTTGTATGGATATTCAGGAAACCCAGAATACCGGAGCTTGGGAAAAAAAAATTATACCAAGGCTATACAAATCATAATTTAATTGTGTATTAAAGTAGACTCTTTAAAGTCTGCAACCACAATTAATAGTCAAATATAATCCCCAGTTAGTTGTGTGGTCTTAGTATATACATAATCTATTCCCAGGAAATGACAGAGTTAACATTTTTGGAAAGCACTTAATTATTTTAACAAAAACAAAAAATTAAGTAAGAGGTAAACATTTTACTTCTGGGGAGTAAAACTACCTTAACATGTTACTGATTTTAGGTTTAAATGGCAGTTCAAATTATTTTTCCACATTTTTCATCTTTGTAGATTTTATGTTTTCTAGCTTTTTCTCATCTCTCTAAAGGTTCTTTGGTAGTACACCTTTTTCCTTTCACTAGAAAACATCTAGGTGTTCATGAGATTTCCCTATCACTTTATTGCCAATAAGTGAAACCTCCAGATTCACTTCTGATATAAATGCCTGGTCTCTGCTCTTGAGGCAACATTGCCGGTTCTCTCTTGGATGCCTTTTTTATATATCCAATCATTTCTTTAAACTCAAATGGAGGGGTCCGCCTTCACTTTTCTCAGCACTGCTTAATTCCTCCAGCGTCACTGGTATTTTTCACATCTTATCTGTCCACACAGGAGATTTTCCCATAATTTTTATACACCTCAAAATGTTGGAATCTTTACAAAATTATCCTGAGTTTTCTACGATGGCTATTATCTACAGGGCAGAGTAAACCAGGTGTTGTAAGCTGAAACATTTGGTGTGTTTGAACTCTTAGGCTATGAAGTGTGTATTTGATTTGGTCTGAATTAAGCCTCTAGAAGAGAATCTCAGAGCTAGAAAGGATCATGAAAATTATCTACCTAACTAATGTTAAAACGATGAGAGGTCCAGAGAAGTTCAACAACTGGCCCAAAGCCATATATTGGTTTGCGACTCTCATCATTCTCTACTCACACTGTGCTTCTTGTAGTCCCCTGAAATTACTGTGCTCCTCAAAGCAGATTTGGGTGGAACCATCAACTGATACTTTTCCTACAGGTAAGATTTCTACCACTTTCAATCAACATATTCCTTCTGTTTCTACTGTTAAACCTTCAATGCACTTTTTCACCATATTTTAGTGTGACTCCTGGATCTTGTTCTTACAATGCAAAGGCTATCTTGGTTGCAAGCTGCTGTGGCCACATTATAACCTTGCAGAAGCTGCTTATTAAACATCCTTCCTAAGGCAAATGGAACCTGTCAAGAAGTCCATCTACCATCTATCTCAAATAAAGTAAGATTTTAACTTCTAATTTTCTTACCTGTTTTGATCTCTTCCTGTAAGTAATGCAGATATAAAATCCTCGGCTTCTATTTCTAGCACCCTAAAAATCCATTTGGGTTCCCACTCTTTAAAAAAGCTTCCTTTCTCATTTTTATTATGCTCACTTTTCTGAACATTTTAGAGTAGGTTCCTTTAGCCCCCAACCTTCAACACTAGAAGAGAAGGACATTATTTTGTTGTTTATCCTTATCTACTCAGGCCATCGTGCCTTTTCCCTTTCAAGTCTTTTTAAGATACCTATTTATGAATCTTTCTTTGTAAAATCCATCTAATTATTGGACTGTAGTCAGTAGCCACATGCTATTGCCATCACTTACTTTTCAACTTTATTTCCTCATATCCTTTAATTTTAAAACATAGAACCTTAGGATTGCAATAGACATTAAAGATTATTTCATCTAATCTTTACAAAAGGTAAGAATTCCTTCTATCAAATTTGTGAAAAGTGGTCATCAAGCCTTTACCTGAATGCTTCAAAAGACAGAAAGCTCACTAGTTTATAATGCAGTCCATTCCATGTCTGACACAACACAATCATTATATTGAATCTATTTAATTTCCATAATCCACAATCAAACCCTTTGTCATAAAGTATTTAGAACATCATTTATGATTCAGGGTTGAGAACAGCTACATCATTAAAACTTCTGGGTTCCTTTGGTGCCAATACTTGAAGATCTGGATGCTACTTACTAGATTTTAAGAGCTGCTACTATTAAAAGAAAAACCGATGGGGTGCCTGGATGGCTGAGTTGGTTGAGTGTCCGAATCTTGATTTCGGCTCGGGTCATGATCTCAGGGTCGTGAGATCCAGCCCTGCAATGGGCTCTCCACTTAGCAGCCAGGAGTCTGCTCGAGATTGTCTCTCTCCCTATCCCTCTGCCCCTTCCCCTGCTCGCCCTCTCTAAATAAATGAATAAGTAAAATCTTAAAAAAAACAAATCTTCAGGTGATGCTAGTTCTACAGTTCTCAATGAACGGGCCTGTGTAATATTTTAGTAACTACTTGGTTATGAGTATGGGACAAGCTCAAACATTAAAGTTAATATTAATTAAAATTAATTAAAATATTAATTTTCACATAGTTGGGAAACTCTATATCCATGAAACTCTATTTCTCTTACCAGAGAAAGCATGTATTTACAAAAATTACAATTCAGGCATTTTGATGGACAACCAGTGTTTTAGATTTCATTTCTTTAACTTCAGTGATTTACAGGGCCAACTACCAGACCCATCTTTTTGTTTGTTTGTTTTATTTTATTATGTTATGTTAATCACCATACATTACATCATTAGTTTTTGATGTAGTGTTCCATGATTCATTGTTTGCGTATAACACCCAGTGCTCCATTCAATACGTGCCCTCTTTAATACCCATCACCAGGCTAACCCATCCCCCCACGCCGCTCCCCTCTGGAACCCTCAGTTTGTTTCTCAGAGTCCATAGTCTCTCATGGTTCCTCTCCCCTCCAATTTACCCCCCTTCATTTTTCCCTTCCTGCTATCTTCTTCTTCTTCTTTTTTTTTTTTAACATATAATGAATTATTTGTTTCAGAAGTACAGGTCTGTGATTCAACAGTCTTACACAGTTCACAGCACTTACCATAGCACATACCCTCCCCAATGTCTATCACCCAGCCACCCCATCCCTCCCACCCCCCACCACTCCAGCAACCCTCAGTTTGTTTCCTGAGATTAAGAATTCCTCATATCAGTGAGGTCATATGATACATGTCTTTCTCTGATTGAC
>NC_138375.1:75656205-75684525 GCF_054177405.1 Leptonychotes weddellii | reverse complement strand
TAGGAGGGTTCCCCTTTCTCCGCATCCCCGCCAACATCTGTCGTTTCCTGACTTGTTAATTTTAGCCATTCTGACTGGTGTGAGGTGGTATCTCATTGAGGTTTTGATTTGTATTTCCCTGATGCCGAGCGATGTCGAGCACTTTTTCATGTATCTGTTGGCCATTTGGATGCCAGACTCATCTTTTAATTTTTCATTTTGTTATGCCTAACTAAAGTGGAAGGTGTATACACAATCTTACCTACATGTGGATATTAAACTTTTAAAATAAATATAGTGAAGAACATAGTGTGAACAGAGCCTAAGACCCTGTGGTAAAAGGCATAATTTTGGGAAAAGTTGAATGAATGAATGAATGAATGAATGAACGAACGATAAATACGGTCTATTTTGCAATGGGAAAATCTTGAAATTTAGCTAATATGCCAACCCCCTGGACTGGTTTCCCTTTGAGATTGGTTTAAAGAGCAGTTTTTAGTTTGATAGGTTTGGAAAAGGGGAGGGCGGGAAGCAGGGGGTGGAACCTCACGTGGCAGCTCTCTGTAAGATGAACTGCTACTCGGGTGAAGCAGCTGGGTACAGTACTAGCTGGGAACTGTAAGTGTTACAGGCTTTGAAGTCAGTTCAGCTTTGATGTCCTCCTCTCATAGTTAATCGTAAGATAGTACGGAAGAGGAAAAAAATAAGACTTTCCAATACTGTCCTCGGTGTCATTGCTCAGGAAATCCTAGCATGAAAAAAGATTGGTGTCTGTGTGAACTTCAAGTAGCATCAGTCTGTTCTTTATTTCTAAACAGTTTTAAATTATTGATATGATACTTAAAATTGTTAGTTTGGGAAAAAATTGTTAGTTTGGGGCAACCACAGGGATAAGCAAAAACATTGTTTTGTTTTGTTTTTAAGATTTTATTTATTTATTTATCGGGGAGAGAGAGAGAGAGAGCACAAGCAGGGGGAGTGGCAGAGGGAGAAGCAGACTCCCTGCTGAGCAAGGAGCCGGATGCAGGACTCATTCCAGGACCCTGGGATCATGACCTGAGCCGAAGGCAGACGCTTAACCCACTGAGCCACCCAGCCGTTCCAAGCAAAAACATTCTTAAATTTGTGATTAGAACATGGGACTCAGTCCATAAGAACACACATATTAATGATGATTTGGGATTGTCACTATGCTAACTACTACTTAGATGGAGTTACACATATGTGATTCCCAACCACAAGGAACTTATTATCTGACCGCTGATAATCCTGCCTGGCAGGAACCTCAGACGTCATCTAGTCTGAGACTGAAGTCCAGAGAAGCTGGTTTGTTTTAGAAACAAAAGATGAAACTACCAAGTACACACATACATATACATAAATTAAATAAATGACAGCCAACAGATAGCATGTAGAAATAGAGGGATACAAGTATCTTGTGAGTTTTTGACTAGAAGAAAAATTATGAGAATTTCATGTTGAGAAAGAACATTGTTTACCTCATTTCATTCATTTGTATAATACTTTTATGCATTTTGCCATATATACAAAGTACTGTTACTATGAAAATATCTGGTATTTTCTTTACATCAACTCACTTTTTCTGTATGCCTAGTCCTAGGCAGTCATTAAATGGGTTTCATGTGTTATTCATACCTTTTCTAATATATATTAGAACGAACAAGTAAACTACTAAAATAAAAAAAAAAAACAATTTATCCGTGAGCCACTAGGAGTATGCATATAAAACACTAAGATGGAGGACTCAAGGGAAAAATATATCCTAATTATTTCTTGAGGTACTTAAATTAGAACTATGATTTTTAAGTCTGCACATTCTTTTTTTTTTAAATGTATTGTTATTAGCCAACATACAGTACATTCTTTAAGTATTTAGATATCCATGTGATCTGGGATAACTTGAATTTTAAATGTTCTTTTCTTTTCTTTGGGGTCATGTGGTTTAATGCCTCCCACCGTAGTACTTTAGTTTTTGGAAACTTCCCTAGCTTACTTCATGGATAATAAATAATCTATAGTTTAATAAAATCTATAATTAAAAGTGATAGTAATGATAATCTCAGACCAAGATAGTGACAAAAAGTTGAAAGGAAAAATAATTCCTTTTCACTCTTCATAGTGCTTACTGTCTTGAGCTGCCTACTGCTTAAAAAACAACAACAACAACAAACAGAAAAACCCCACAAAGCTTTCTAGTTTTTCTAAGTAGAAAAAACTGTAGAAACAACAGAAATCTCATAGGCATGACTTTAATGGGAAAAGGAAAAGAATGATTAAAGCTCTATGGCATTCCTCCTGTTTATGTGTTGGTATCATGTAATGAGATGAGAAAGAATCCAAAGCCAGATACTACAAGAGAGGGGTTAACTACACCTCATGAAAACAAAAGGTCATTCCTCTGTTAAATTCTTATTCTTTAAGTGCATTTGAGTTGACTGTAAACATAAACAAAAGCCACTGGTGGGCAATTAAATTTGAAGAAGAGGCCCATAAAAAGTAGAATATTCAGTATGTATTAGAGTCAGTTACACAACATCTGATTTAATAGTTAGATTTTAAGCGTTCCTCTCATAATACATGTTAAATGATCTCAACAAATCATATTCTGTAAGGCAGCAAAATGACAATTTCATATAGTCTAAGGCTGGGGGGACAAGAACATTAAAGCAAATTAATCTGTAAGCATCTATCTAAGTTAAAAGGTTGAAAATCTGCAGACATTTGTAACAAGAACTTTAAAATGAATTTGCCATTCCCAAAGTCATCTCACTAGACAGGAAAGAGGAACTTGGCATGTGACCAATAAATTATGAGAGAGCAACACCTCAGGGTCAGAGGGCACTGATGACTGCAACCAATCTCACCAGCTAGGGCAACAGACTAAGCTGGAGGATAGGATGCCCTACAACCTTAACCTGCTAATATCTTTACATTCTTCAGAATGACCTCTAGTCTGCTCTTTCATATTAGTTGTTAGTTACACTAATTACAGCTTAACTGGTATTGTTGGTACCAATTTTTCCCTCAAAAGACATATAGAGAAAGGTTATCTCTAATAGCTTGAAATAACTTCAGCCAAATTCTGTTGTGCATATTAGGAGCACTTACCTCCAGTTTTGAATGGGTCTTTTATAGACATCAAAGGAAAGACACTAAAAGCAATGTGTGTTTGTGGATTCTATAAAGCATTTCATATAGGAAGCTGTAAAAATAAGAACAGTAACTTCTCCTGTGACTAGAACTTTAGGATAGTTTAAAACAAGGTAATTTATTTTTTATGTTTATTTTCAACATATAGGGGCTGGTGATTTCAAATAGAAGGAGCTGGTTCTATCTTAACCATGCTAGTGAAGTAAAAATACTTAGCCCATGAAATCCCCTCAAAATTTATGGTTTTTAAAAAAGGAATAATGAAATTTCTATCATGATCTTTTAGAACCGTTTTAAGTTCAACATTCACACTGATGTTAACCTAACATTATATGGAATTGTGCATAGATTCCAAAGCCCATTTACAAAGATTCAAATACCATCTGTGAAGCTGCAGTAAATTACCCTGTAACATTAATCTTTAAACCAGGCACTAAATCAGAACAGAAACATACCAAAGAGATTTAAGGCAAGAGAGTCATAACTGAATTATCAAGATTAATGTAAATAGTTTCACATATATGAGTTGCAGGTTCTCAATATTATGCTAAAATAAAATTATGCTAAAAGTAACTTGCTAATATCTAAGTGACACCAGTGGTTTTGTACATACAAAAAGAACTGTGAAAATGATGGCTGAGTGGTATTGTTAATCTAAGTGTGCTCTGAGTTAAGAAATACAGTAACAAAATTTTGATTTATAAAACGGACACATTAGGAAGTGACTATTAACATTACAAAAATAAACATAGTTTTACAAAAGGGAATCTTTAAGCCAAACCTAGACTTCTTAAAAGATGTTGGTCAACAGAATTTTCACGTAAATGAAACTCTTTGGGAAAGTGAAGAAAGATAGAGTACTATGTGTCATCAAATTCAAAACACCATTGATTTTAAGATTTGCCATTATTCCACGTACCACTTTGAAAGAAAAAACATTGCCAATTAAGCCATAACCCAATGCTTTCTTACTATACTGACTGCAAGATATATTTGTACTTTAGGTAGTTAAAACTGAGTCTTGTAATCAGTGGAATACAATATTTTATAATAAACTGACTTGTCTATCAATATGCTTAATGAATATGTTTGTGTGTGAGAGCAATCTAATTTTGAAATCTAGTCACTATGTAATATTAAATAAATTTTTTTATAAAGCATTGAGAGGACGTTGACCCTATATTTTCTATCTTCTCTGAGGACAGAAGTGGAGAAAGAGCAACTGATATATTGGTAATTTCGGTTTGCTTGGATAACTTATTGATTAACTAATATTCTTAATTTTTTCCACCAAGGATTTTAAGGCAGATGACAAGAAGCTGACATACAATAAAATAATTAGTGAAATAAGAAATAGAAAACCAGAACTGGGGAAAAGAATTAAAGCAAAGAGATTCTAAGAACTCATGTTTTTTTCAATTGGATATAAAAATAATTTATGAATAACAAAATAGGTCATCAATTTTTATTTTTTACTTTAATTTTAAAAATAAGGTGTACTATATTTCTGTGAGAGTTAAGAAACAATTTTGCCATATGTATGTAGGACCCTGCTAATCTCAACCAATTTCTATAAAACAGAGTATTATAGTCTTTTATTATGTGTTAAAAGATAGATACCATATCAAGTATAACCAAGAGAGAAATTAAATACTGGGGAAAATAACCCCAAAATATCAGAAGTTCTCCCTTGAAAAGATTAATTTGATTGTAGCAATGGCTAAAGTAGGATTAATATGAAGAACTAGAAGACTAAGTCTGTTAATGTGCAAATGTTAAAACTGTTCTATGGTGGGGCGCCTGGGTGGCTCAGTTGGTTAAGTGTAACTCTTGGTTTCAGCTCAGGTCATGATCTCAGGGTGGTGAGATTGAGCCCCTTGTAGGGCTCTGTGCTCACTGCAGAGTCTCCTTGGGATTCTTTCCCTCTTCCTCTCCTTCCCTCTCTGCCCCTCACCCAACTGGCACGCTCTCTCTCTCTCTCAAATAAATAAATAAAATCTTAAAAAAAACCCAAAAAAACCTGTGGTATAGATACTGCTACGCTATCTTAGGCTATAGGTGGGTAAACGAGTGGGGACCACCCAGGATTTGAAGGTACTAGCTGGAATGAATACTTCTGCAAGTAGGCCCTTCACATAGCGGGCCACAGGCTTCATGCAGTAATTGGTAAATGCGGCAAAAGGGCCCAGGGCATTGAACATTTAGGTCTATTTCAAAATCACAAATGGGAAAACAATTTGCTGATGGATCAGTTCAAGTGTTTAAAATGTAGGATCTTCATGGGAAGATTCAGTTATCCTATATTTTCTCTTTTCTCTGCATCAGATGACATAAACATCTGACTGTGGCATGTACATTACATTTTCCAAGAAACTAGAGAAACTGACACAAGGACAACTATGATGGACATATCCAAAACCCTTCTTTGGGGAAGCTCTCCTCTTCAATTCACACAGTACTTGTGGGACCAAAAATTACAATGTCATGCTCAGCTCCAATCCTTTCAAGACATGGCTAGCCCAGGCTCACCAGTCACAGCCAGTCCTATTATTCAGTCTCTTCAGCTTCAGTGACTAGTTCACGGATCATCATAGTACCCAAGCAGGGCCAATAAGTTTTCACTAACATTCTTATTTGGATACTAGAGCTTTTTCTCTGGGATAACACTGAATAGAAGATGTTGCATGTGCTTTTATCTACCCTCCCTGTACTGGGTGAAGAAAGCCCTGTTTCAAGAAGGAAAGAATGAGGCCAAAAGGCAAAGAAAAGTAGAGAAGAAGATGGAGAGAGTCTTGATGGCAGAGTTTAAGCCCCAATATCTAGTAGTACCAGAAGTAGATCTACCCCTGGGTTTTTCCATTTACATGAATAAATAAACTACTTTTGTTTGTAAGCAGTTTGAATTGGACTTACGTAACTTACAGTGAAGAAAGTCTCTACTAACACAGTAATTTAAGAGGGTAGATTGTATTCTCCTTTTTTTCCAACTTCTATAAAATGTGAGACTGATATTCACATGTGCATATTTGAATTTGTGTGTACATGTTTGAATCTGTGAAATAAATATATGGTAAATTTTAAGTGGCATTTAAAAAATGTTAATATGTGTTTAAGGGCAAGAAGAGTCTCTAAAAAAGGTAAGTAATCCAAAATAATTCATATTCCATTTTCTAATATTTTAAAATAATGAAGAGAGGAGGGTAGTGGGAGAGAAGAGGGAGTTAATTCCCCTGATTATGTTTTTCTAGGTGCAATTAAAAGTAGTTTGCATTCACTGAAAACACATGAGTTTTGTACTGGGAAAAAGTGGCACAGAAATGTACTGGGAAGCAAAGGAAAGCTAGCCGAAGATGGTTTTACTGTAGATAATTCCCCGAATAAACAATCCACTCATAAACAACTGAGAGCTAGGTGCAGCTATTTTTCTTGGGTTAGAAGGCCGTAGAATTGGATAATAAATGCTTTTCCAGAATGAATTTTCATACTGCTTACACTTCAACATGTAAACCATTTTAAAAACAGACTAGAAAATAACTGTCATCTGGCATAATGATTTGTGTGAGCTACATTCCACCTCGAGTAGAATTATAAACAGCTGCAATAAAAATATCTGTGTTCTCGGAATGATTACTTATCTTCCACTTTCTAAATATCCTTATTAAACTCCTACATAGCTAACTTTTAGAAACCTTAAGTTACTGGGCTAGCTACCTCTGGCTATTCTCTGTTGGTAGTAAGGGTCTGAAAAGACAACGGCTCAATGGAATGTACCAAACATGAGTCTGCTACCTTAAGCAGACCTCTCAAAATTATTCACCTAATGACTATTTCATCATACACACTTTGGGGATTTTCAGAGATAATATATATTCATAAGAAAAAGATCTATCAATGCTGCATCCTAATAGATTTCTGGCCTGTCTTCAAAACAAAATTTGTCTGCTGAAATAACTTACGCTAAAAAGTGTCACTTGGTACTTAAAGACAAAGCATGGATATCAGGACACATGTGTTTATTGATGGCTCTGAAACTGGTGAGTTTGCATGATTTGGGCAAAAAAACCTAGTCTTCAAATTCTACACTGATACCAAGGACTCATTTTAGGTAGCTTTGTAAGAATTACTATACGAGTGAAAACATTTCAATATTCATGGATGGAAGCAATATTAGATTTAAATAATAATTAAAGATTGATAGGTATATTTGTTTTTGTTTTTTACAAAAAAGACCATTATGAAGCATTGCATTGTTCTTTATGCCTTGCTAAGTACTTTTCAGTGATTTTTATGAGGATTTTTTGGGGAAGTTCTAAGAATGACTCTGCATGGTAGTACATCAATCATTTTTATTTCATATGAGAATAAAGCACAGTTGGATTAATTATTTATCTTAAGTAAATTGTCTGGTATGCAAACTTAGGTACATATCGATCTTCAGTATCATGGCAGAGAGAGTATAAGAGTGTTCCATGACAGTCAACTGGGGTTCCTCATCAAATGTATTTTTGCAAAGGAAACTAGACTACTACTTAACACATAGTCTTTGGTGCCTGATTTTTTTTTTCAATAACCAAAATCTTTCCAGTGTTTATGATATTGTAATAAACTTAAAGGAAACAGCTTTTTATCAAAAGCCTGATGGAGGCAACTGACTCCAACTGAACAATAGACCAATGGATCTGCTGATTATTACTTTCTGTAGATTTGCTGATCTGTAGTGCCAAGGCAAACCATCAGTAAGCTTTATGTTAGTACTAAATTATTTTAGTTCCCAGAAGAAAGGCCTTCAGAAGCTCAGATATCAGCATTAAGACTTAGGCTATTTGTCAATAGTCATTATAAAAACCAGCCATACCCTACAACCCAGCAATTGCACTACTGGGCATTTATCCCAAAGATACAAATGTAGTGATCCAAAGGGGTACGTGCACCCCGATGTTTATAGCAGCAATGTCCACAATAACCAGACTATGGAAAGAGCCAAGATGTCCATCAACAAATGAATGGATAAAGTGGATTATATATATATACACACACACAATGGAATATTATGAAGCCATCAAACAAAAAAACACGAAATCTTGCCATTTGCAATGATGTGGATGGAACTAGAGGGTATTATGCTAAGTGAAATAAGTCAATCAGAGAAAGACATGTATCATATGATCTCACTGATATGAGGAATTCTTAATCTCAGGAAACAAACTGAGGGTTGCTGGAGTGGTGGTGGGGGGGAGGGTTGGGGTGGCTGTGTGATAGACATTGGGGAGGGTATGGGCTATGGTGAGTGCTGTGAATTGTGTAAGACTGTTGAATCACAGACCTGTGCCTCTGAAGCAAATAATACATTATATGTTAAAAAAAAAAAAAGAAGAAAATAGAAGGAGGGGAAGAATGAAGGGGGGGGAATCGGAGGGAGAGACGAACCATGAGAGGCGATGGACTCTGAAAAACAAACTGCGGGTTTTAGAGGGGAGTGGGGTGGGAGGATGGGTTAGCCTGGTGATGGGTATTAAAGAGGGCACGTGCTGAATGGAGCAATGGGTGTTATATGCAAACAATGAATCATGGAACACTACATCAAAAACTAATGATGTAATGTTTTGTAACATTGTAATGTAATGTAACATAATAAAATACTTTGAGATAAAACTAAAAAACAAAACAAAACAAAAAACCAGCTATACAAAGAATAATTTTTTGTCTTAACTAACAACATTAACAAAAATACTATAATTAAAGAAATTATCTATTGTGTTGTTCATTGTCCCCTTAAGAATGATATATAAATCTTTAAATTTAATGTTAAGAAAATATTTATCCTGGGAAAGATACTCCATGCTTATGGATTGGAAGAACAAATATTATTAAAATGTCCAATGTACCCAAAGTGATCTACAAATTTAATGCAATCCTTATCAAAACACCAACAGCATTTTTCACAGAACTAGAACAAACGCAAAATTTATATGGAACCACAAAGGCCCAAATAGCCAAAGAAATCCTGAAAAAGAAAAATAGCCCTAGTGGTATCACAAATCCAGAATCTGGGTCACACCACAAAACTGTAGAAATCAAAATAGTATGGTACTAGTGCAAAAAGAGACACATAGATCAAAAGAGCAGTATAAAATCCCAGAAACAAACCCATGATTCTATGGTTAATTAATCTTCAACAGAGAAGGCAAGAACATGCAATGGGAACAAGTCTCTTCAACAAATAGTGTTGGGAAAACTGGACAGATACATGCAAAAGAATGAAACTGGACCACTTTTACCATACACAAAAATTAACTCAAAATGGATTAAGGACCTAAATGTGAGACTTGAAACCGTAAAAATCCTAGAAGAGAACACAGGCAGTAATTTCTCTGACATCGGCCATAGCAACATCTTTCTAGATATGTCTGAGGCAAGGGAAACAAAAGCAAAAATAAACTATTGGGACATCATCAAAATAAAAAGTTTCTGCAGGCAAAGGAAACAATTAACAAAACTAAGAGACAACCTACTGAATAGGAGAAGGTATTTGCAAATGACATGTTCGATAAAGGGTTAGTATCCAAAATCTATAAAGAACTTATAAAACTCAATACCCACCAAAATAATCCAATTTAAAAATGGGCAGAAGAAATGAACAGACATTTCTCCAAAAAAGACATATGGATGGCGAACGGACACATGAAAAGATGCTCAATATCACTCATCATCAGGGAAATGCAAATCAAAACCACAATGATATATCACTTTATACCTGTCAGAAAGACTAAACTCAAAAACACAAGAAACAAGGGTTGGTGAGGATGTGGAGAAAAAGGAACCCTTGTGCACTGTTGGTGGGAATGCAAACTGGCGCAGCCACTGTGGAAGACAATATGGAAGTTCCTCAAAAAACTAAAAGCAGAATTACCATATGAGCCAATAATTCCACTACTGGGTATTTACCCAAAGAATATGAAAACACTAATTCAAAAAGATATATGCATTCCTATGTTTACTGCAGCATTATTTACAATAGCCAAATTATGGAAGCAGCTCGAGTTTGTCTCGAGAAAGAAGAAATGGTATACATGCATATTTTCTAACCACACACTATGAAACTTGAAATCGACCACAAGAAAAAATTTGGAAAGACCACAAATACATGGAGGTTTAAAGAATATTCTACTAAATAATGAATGGGTCAACCAGGAAATTAAAGGAGAAAAAAATACATGGAAAGAAATGAGGATGAAAACATGATGGTCCAAAACCTTTGGGATGCAGCAAAAAACAGTCTAGGAGGAAGTATATAGCAAAACAGGGCCTACTACAAGAAGTAAGAAAAATCTCAAATACAAAACCTAACCTTACACCTAAAGGAGCTAGAAGAAGAACAAATGAAGCCTAAAGCCAGCAGATGAAGGGAAATATTAAGAATAGAGCAGAAATAAATGAAATAGAAACAAAATAATAGAACAGATGAATGAAAATAGGAGCTGATTCTTCAAAGGAATTAATAAAATTGATAAAACCCTAGCCAGACTTATCAAAAAGAAAAGAGAAAGGACACAAATAAATAAAATCATGACTGAGAGAGGAGAGATCACAACCAACACCACGGAAATACAAACAACTATAAGGGAATATTATGAAAAGTTACATGCCAACAAATTGTGCAATTGCATAAATTGTTAAAAACTGCTAAATGTATTTTATTGCATAAATTGCTAAAAACATATAAACTACCAAAACTGAAACAGGAAGAAAAATAAAATTTGAACAGACCCATAACCAGCAAAGAAATTGAATCAGGAATCAAAAATCTCCCAACAAACAAAAGTCCAGGGTCAGATGGCTTCCCAGGGGAATTCTACCATACATTTAAAGAAGAGTTAATACCCGTTCTTCACAAACTGTTCCAAAAAAAAGAAATGGAAGGAAAACTTCCAAACTCATTCTACAGGGCCAGCATTACCTTGATTCTAAAACCAGACAGACCCCACTAAAAAAGAGAATTACATACAGGCCACTGTCTCCAATGAACATGGATGTAAAAATTCTCAACAAAATACCAGCAAGTCCAATCCAACAGTACATTAAAAGAATCATTCACCATGATCAGGTAGGATTTATTCCTGGGCTGCAAAGGTGGTTCAATATTTGCAAATAAATTGTCATGAACCACATTAATAAAAGAAAGGTAAGAATCATACGGCCCTCTCAACAGATGCAGGAAAAGCATCTGAGAAAGTACAGTATTTATTCTTGATAAAAACCCTCAACAAAGTAGGGATAGAGGGAACACACCTCAACATCATAAAGGCCACATATGAAAGACCCACAGCTAATATCCTCAATGGGGGAAAAACTGAGTTTTTCCTCTGTGGTCAGGAATAAGACACGGATGTCCACTCTCACCGCTGTTATTTAACATAGAACTGGAAGTCCTAGCCTCAGCAATCAGACAACAAAAAGAAATAAAAGGCATCCAAATCAGCAAGGAAGAAGTCAAACTTACACTATTCACAGATGACGGGATAGACATTTTTCCAAAGAAGACATACCGATAGCTAACAGACACATGAAAAGATGCTCAACATCACTCATCATCAGGGAAATACAAACCAAAACTACAGTGAGATACCACCTCACATTTGTCAGAACGACTACATTTAACAGTACAGGAAACAACAGATGTTGGCAAGGATGTGGAGAAAGGGGAACCCTCTTGCACTGTTGGTGGGAATGCAAACTAGTGCAGCCACTGTGGAAAATAGTAGGACGGTTCCTCAAAAAGTTGAAAATAGAACCACCCTACAATCCAGCAATTGCATTACTAGGTATTTACCCAAAGATAAAAAAAATACAGATTTGAAGGGGCACATGCACCCCAATGTTCATAGCAGCATTATCAACAATAGCCAAATCACGGAAGAAGTTCAAATGTCCATCAACTGATAAATGGATAAAGAAGAGGTAGTGTATACACACACACACACACACACACTGGAATGTTACTCAGCCATCAAAAAGAATGAAATCTTCTCATTTGCAACAACGTGCATGGAACTAGAGTGTATTATGCTATGCAAAATAAGTCAGAGAAAGACAAATACTGTACGATTTCACTCATATGTGGAATTTAAGAAACAAAACAGATGAACATAGGGGAAAGAAAAAATAGAGAGAGAGGCAAAGCATAAAACAGACTCTTAATTGCAGAGAACAAACTGAAGGTAGCTGGGGGGGAGGTGGGGTGTGGGGGTGGGCCAAATGGGTGATGGGTATTAAGGAGGGCGCTTATTGTGATGAGCGCTGGGTGTTATATGTAAGTGATGAATCACTAAATTCTATTCCTATAACTAATATTACACTGTATGTTAATTAACTAGAATTTAAATAAAAACTTGAAACCAAAAAAGAGAGAGAGAGAGAAGTGGTATATATATCCAATGGAATATTATTCAGCTATGAAAAAGAATGAAATCTTAACATTTGCAAAAACATGGATGGCGCTAGACAGTATAATGCTAAGCTAAATAAGCCAGTCAGAGAAAGAAAAATATGGTATGATTTCACTCATTTGTGTAATTTAAGAAACAAAACAAATGAACAAAGGAAAGAGACAAACCAAAAAAGATTCTTTTTTTTTTTAATTAATTTATTTATTTGACAGAGAGCACAAGCCGGGGGAGTGGCAGGCAGAAGGAGAGGGAGAAGCAGGCTTCCCGCTGAGCAGGGAGCCAGATGCGGGGCACGATCCCAGGACGCTGGGATCATGACGTGAGCCGAAGGCAGACGCTTAACTGACTGAGCCACCCAGGTGCCCCCCCAAAACAGATTCTTAACTATTGAGAACAAACTGATGGTTACCGGAGGGGAGATGAGTGGGGGGATGGGTGAAGTAGGTGGAGAAGATTAAGAGTACACTTATCCTGATGAGCACTGAGTAACGTATAGAATTGGTGAATCACTATATTGTACACCTGAAACTAATATAACATCATATGTGAACTATACTGGAATAAAAATAAAATAAAGTGTTTCTCCTAATACATTCTGGAAGATTCATGTAATCAGCTTCATTTACTGAGAACTATGTAACTTATTTGCTATGGCTGCCAGGATTTTAACCACTGCATTTAACTCTCAATTGTAGTAACTAATCATAGCCTAGATTTTTAGTCAAAACAAACTCTTTTCACTTTTTCTTTCATTCCTGACTTTGGTCTTCTCCACTTAACAGCTCTTACTTATCCTTCAAGTCTCAGTTCAAGTTGTCCCGGCTTTTAGTAACGTTCCCAGATATCTCTCACTGAGTTATGTGCTCCTTTCTCTGTGCCGTTCTTTTGCCCATTCCTTTAACACTGGCCACCTCGTGAGATGATCCTTGGTTTTCTCACTTCTCTCCTCTATCTAGACTATGTGTTCCTTGTTCTAATTCTGAATCTTCAGTGCTTGCCCCTGAACACGTGCTTAGTAGATACTCAGTCACTGAGGAAGTACAGGAGTGGATTTGTGGGCCACAGCAAAGATGTCGGTGAGGTGGCCAAAAGCTACTACCCTGGTTGTAATCCTTTTACTTGTCGTGTTCTGGTGCATTACCTTTGATCTACATAGCTCATATTTTATGTAATGTATTTATATGAATATCAGTACATATATGCACATGTTTTTAGAACAGTGAGAAATGAAATCATTGCTTTATCTACACTTTCAAAATAATATTTGCAAGACTATAAAAATATGTGGTCAGATAATGTAATTAAATGTATATGCATATTTGTGATTAGGACAGGTGGAGTTTTACGGGTGAGTCTTAGAATGTACATGGAGATAAACATGCTCAAGATTTATAAGATAGTCCACTGAATACATGGAATCATTATTGTTTTCATTAAAACAATGATAGAAAATCTATACTTGCTTTTTAGTAGAAAGTGGTATTTCATTTATATGTGGTTTTATTTCAACTGCAGTATCACTGGATCAACTGTGAGAAAATATTTAAATCTCACAAATTCAAGTACCTTCTGTTTCCTAAATGTTCACATGGTGTATATATGTGCACAGAGAATGTTCACCAAATAAATTGTTTACTGACTAATGCAAGAAACTCAGTTTAAAAATAAAAATGATACAATTTTTTATGGAGTGTGCCATTTCTGGAAACTCAAATGAAAAGGATAAAGATTCTTTCACTTCTCATTTAAAAGCGTAACATTTTTGTTAGTATTTTACTTAAAATTTCTTGGCCCAGAAGACAAAAATTTATGGCTTTAGGTTAACTACTTTAATGATGTGACACAGAAACAGCAAAATATTCTTTCCTACCTATAGTGTTGGTGTGATTGCCTTTTCAGGAGAGAAAAGAACACAATAAATCCCTGTACGATAAGTCTCTTCTCACTTCTCTTTAGTTTAAATCTCAAAGGTAATACATATTTACAATCAGACAAGTGCCATAAAAATATGTGTGAAATGAGATAATAATCTATAGTATTTGCATGTACTTAATGACTTATTATTACAGAAAGAATGATTTACACTTCATGTACTGAGAAAACTTACTCGGTGTCTACTTAGATTTAGCAATAGTCTTAAAACTATTTATGAAAACAATCAGTGTCTAAATACTTGCTATCAGCTGTTTTAGCTCTGTTTTTCATAAATATAACACAATCATAACAAATTAAAGGCAAGTCACTTGACTGTCCTATTATATTAGCTTGATGAAATTAGTGGCGGACAATGCTTAGTGGAAAGTGACAGGGCTTTCTCAATAGGTTCACGTATCATTTTTTTTTTTTTGAGAAAGTAAGAATCATATCTTTATCAAAATATCCAAAATTTTCTTCCTCCCTTCCTCCCTCCCTTCCTTTTTTTTTAAATCCAACCAGCACTGGAAGCAAAAAATACCCAAAATTTTCTTCCTAAGATAATACCTCTCAAACTCACTGATGAGAGTCCAATTGTTCTACTCCTAAAATAGATAAAAGTAAGTAGCTACTGTAATTTTTCAGGCCATAAAGTTACTGGTTGGGATGGGAGAAATGTTATTTTTCCTGAAACGTTCCTGAGGGGGACCCCTGGAGTGGTGATACTACCTAAGTGAATGGCCTGGAGACAGGATGCAGATCTGGGACTGCTTGATTCTATGGCTACTGCTCTTTTCTTTCCATCACACTACCTCTTATTAAACTCCTTTGTAGGAAAAAATAAACAAGTCTCTTTGCCTTCCTATACCTCCCCCACAATCCACACTTGTATTTTCTCTGTATCAGGAGTGGTGGTGTTATGGGTTGAAATATGTCCTGCCGAAATTTATATTTTGAAGTCTTGACCCCCAGTATCCCAAAATGTGACCTTATTTGGAGATAGGGCCTTCACAGAAGTAATTAAATGACATTATTAGGGCGGGCCCTAATCCAATGTGACTGCTGTCCTTATAAAAATGGTCTGAAACAGATTCTCCTTCACAGCCCTCAGAAAGAACCAACCCTGCCCACCCCTGGATCGTGGACTTTGAGTCTCCAGAACTGTGAGACAATACATTTCTGTTCCTTTAGCCACCCAATCTGCGGTACTTCGCTACAGCAGCCCTCGCAAACAAATACTACTCTGTCCATTCCTACACTTTGTCTCCTTATAGCCCCCATATTCAATCTGTGGTGCACTGTTTTGTTCTTATTCATGGACAGTCATACAATTGCTACAGGCTAGAGACAACTTCAGAGACCATTCCTTTCAATTATTCAACACTGGGTTTTCAAAAGTCTTCATCTACATCTTTCGAGTCAAAACCCTATCATCTGTTGCTTTACCTAGTTGTTATTTGACAGCCGAGGAAATGAACTTTATAACTGTTTTCCAATTGTAACAAATTTCAAAAGTCATTTCCCAGTATCAGATAGTAAGGTTTCTGGCAACTGAGACTATTGTCTCTACTTTTTGTTTTCTTATTTATTCAGTTTTGGCTATTAATCATTGAGTACCTACTATGTGAAAGTTCCTAGGTATGCAAAGGAATGATTTATGAGATATAAATAAAGCACAGACAACACACAGTGGAAACACAATGGAGAGAAAAATTATTATTATTTCTTAGAGAGGGAGAGAGAAGGGGACGGGCAGAGGGAGAGAGAGAATCTTAAGCAGGCTCCATGCCCAGCTGGAGCTGGAGCTGGAACCTGACGTAGGGCTCAATCTCACAACCCTGATAACCCTGATAACCTGAGCCGAAATCAAGAGTCAGATGCTTAACCGACTGAGCCACCCAGGCACCCCTGGAGAGACAAATTATTGAGTGTCTAGTGTATAAAAGGGAAGTCCTAGGGGTTTCTTTCTATATTACCTAACTTTATGCTTTTATCAACTCTCTCACCCTGTGGATTGCCAGACATATTTTACAGATGAGACTCTGGGGCTGAAAGAAGTAACTCATTTAGAGTAACACAGACCGTAGGTTACTGAGCTGGGATTTTAACCCAGGAATGCCTGTGTCCCAATCTATGCCTTGGCTATAGGACTACACTTCCTCTGCAGGTAGGTCCCTCTGGTATGGAATATTTGTTAACACTGATGTTAGCAGAGGCAATACTTGCGTATTATAAAAGGACTATAAACATCAATCTAAATTAAGACAGCCCCCCACCTAATATCCCATAGTATTTATTACAAGTTATAATCATATGTTTATTTGCTTAATGTAGATGCCTAACCATACTTTAAGCTCCTTGAAGGTCAGGATGGGCCTGTTTTTGGTCACTACTACATCTTAGCATCTAGGACACTACATGTTATAAAGGGTATTCAATTAATATTTGCTGAATGAATATGTTAATGAATAATTAAATCCAGATGAAATTTTAATTGGGCTGGTGCTACGAGCTGAATTGTTTCCCCACAAAAATTCATACATTGAAGTCCTAATCTGCAGTACCCTAGACTGTGACCTTATTTGGAGATATTTACAGCGATATAATTAAGTTAAAATGAGGTCATTAGGGTAGGCCCATAATCCAGTGATTGGTATCCTTATAAGAAGAGGAAATCTGGACACAGATATGTACACAAGGGAGATAATGAGAAGACACAGGGAGAAGGCAGCCATCTATAAGCCTGATACACATCCTTCCCTCAGAGCCCTCAGAAGGAACCAACCTTGCCCACATCTTGATCCAGCCTTCTGGCCTCCAGAACGATGAAAAAAATAAATTTCTGTTCTTTAAGCTCCCCAAGGTGGAGTTCTTGTTATGGCAACCCTAGCAAACTAATAAATGGTATATTGAAACAAACTGTCCTTCAATAAAAAGGTATATATTAAGATTTGCCCACTATGCAGTCAATAGTATTCAAAGTTTTACAGCTGTTCCAGGAACATTATCATCCATTCTAAGATAAGAAATCAACTTAAAGCATCTTATATACTGCCCTGGCCATTGCACCAAGATCTAAAAGAAGGTCTACACCACACATCCTGGGAGGAAGAAGACGACGAATTATTAAACAGTGCAGTTACTCTTTTGGAGAAGATGTGATTTAACGGGTTGAGCATTGTTAGAAGTGAATATTGAATCCAAAATGTAGTGAATTCTCAGGAAGGCCTCCATTTTTCCTTTTCCAACCCCGGTCTTTGGCAGGCAGGCAGTAGAAGAGTCAACAGTATTAAGTGAAGTTGGTTTGTACTTCATCATTTTGCTGGAAACTGGGGGATGAAAGCCTAAGAAGCCGAAGTTCAATGCCAAAGTAGCTAATTTTGCCTTTAGCAGAATTCACAGCAGGGCTCCCAGCTCAAAGTGAGGTGGCAGGGCAGCAGCCCAACAGACCGAAGCGCTGCACTGTTTTCTGAAGACAGCCCTGTAGGTAAACCACACGGTCTCTTCAACAGCTTCTTGTAATGCTTCTCTTCACTGGTGCAACCATGACAATGCTAATGCTTTGTTTTAAGGATTTTACTGGATAATGGGGTAGATTCATTTCATGACAGTTCATCTTTCAACTGGCTGGGGCTGTAATCACAAGAACTGCCCCTGCCTTCAAACCTAGAAATCTATAGATCTCATTTATATCTGTTCGGTTTCTTCAAATATGGTAAGTAGGGAGGATTCTACTGTGATAAAACCAGGATTTCGGTATTTTCAAATGGCTTTTAAAATTGAAAAGTAACATTCAGAAGCATGAAAATGATTTGGGTTTATATTATATTCTAAATATGGGTTAACACCACTGAGGTATATAAACACACTGACTGTAATTGTAAGTTACCATGTTGTGCAGGAAAACAGACATATGGCAGGTGTCCTCACTCACTGAGCTACACTACAGCTCTTTAACATTAATGGGCATCTGATTTAAAAAAAAACAAACCTAATTTTTAGCAGTGTCTCCCTAACTGATATATCCCAATACTCCTCTGTTTAGAGAACTGCCTTTCTTTTTAAAGAAACTACAAATCTGACTAAAAATGAAAAGGTCAATTTTATTATTCCAAAATATTGCTTTACAATGAAAAATTACAATTTTAGAGATAAAAAGACTAGAAGAATGAATATTTTTAGGAGCCCTAGATTTCCTAGCACCTTCCTTTAGAAGTTTTGCTTAAATATGTTTACTGTGTAATATATATAGCAAAACAATTTTATAAAAATCACCAATGATACATATTTATATATAGATTTGTATATGTAACATACCTTTTTCCTTAAAAAAATAAGAAGTATCATAAAGCTTAAGAAACTCTTTTGCCTCACTCAATAATCTATTCTGACCTTTGTCAAAACTGTAGCTCCATAACACAATTTTTTACCATATATGGTGTTCCTTTTTATTTACTTTCCCTTTGTTGAACATTTAGTTTTAAAAACTTTTTGTTGTTTAAAAAAATGCTGTAATGACCACCCTTACTGCTAAATTTTGCACACACAATTATTTTCTTAAAAAAATCCAATAAAGTTGAAATGATTGGCCAAAGAAAAATCACATTTTAAAAACTTCCCATATGAATTACCCAATAGCCTTTCATGAAGATTGCACCAATTCACATTCCCACAAAATGGAATAGCCAAATACTCGTTTCTGTTATTTTTGTCCATAAGCGCCACCATACTGTTGAAATTATTGTAGTTTCGTAACAGTTGGTAGGACAAGGCCACCCTAACTCTTTTCTTCAAAATTTTCTTATTTTCCTAAGTTTTATTCTTTCAGTTTACAATCACTTTGTCAAGTAATAGCTCTCATATTCCACTAGGATTTTATTGGAATGGCACTGCAGTTTTCACTTTCAAAACACTGTTTTACACTGATAATACAATTTTGTACTCTAAAAAAATTCATCGTGAACAGGTTCTGCCAAGCAAACTAATACTGTTTAGTAAGCAAGACGATTTCTGGAAGAAAGCTATAAACAAAAGTGGCTATACTGAAAAATAAATCCCATGACACAGTTTTAGTATAATAAACAAAGATGTATGTATGTATAAATCAAAAATGTGAAATTATAGAAAATATTTAGATGCTATTTCAAGAGCAAGATAATGTTTTGGAATAAGGGAGCATATCCTAACACTTCATGTCTTCTTAGACAATAGATAGGAAAGATTCTGGGAACAGAGAAATTGTTCTTTATGATAGGAATTAACTAAAGTGTCAAGGATTGATAAAAGTATAAGAACAATAAAGGCAATAATTAATACAACATTTATTCTGAATTTGAAAGACTTATATAAGAAGTGATTCAGGTCCTCTATTCTATGCTGAGCTAGAGATACCCAGAAAATACAGATTCAAAGAAAACCACAAATTACTTGTTAGGCCAGTAGTGGGTCAAGGGAAAACTCTTGAAAGTGAGGTGGCCAAAGGGAATGTGTTTCTAAAATTCTGAAACTGTAGATCTACAAAGAGTCGTGTCTCCTTTGAGAAAGTGATAAAAGCTATCATCACCATCTTTAAAGATGCACATATGTACAAACACACTATTCTGCCTGTGCTCTAAAGGGGTTCGGCATCATCAGGTTAAGAATACTTGCCTTGTCTTAAGAAAACACGAGATTAAAGGAAACATTTGTTAACGAATATTTCAGAATGATGGTGAAGATCTTGAGTGGTTGGAATCTGTGTTTTTAATTGAAGTTAGGGGGAAATCTGGCAAGTAGGAAGCGTCTGGACTGTTGTTTGACATCTGCCTCTACCAACTACTCCACGGAGACTGGTTCTCACTAATGATACCACGGATACCTTTGTTACTGATGTGGTAGATCTCACTTGATTTTGTTACTTGATTTCTGTATATTTGACCCTGTTCAGCACTGACACCACACTGTTGGTTTTCTCCCAACTCAAAGGACAGCTCCTTCTCAGTTTTGAAGGATTTTATTATTGAGGTTTCTACTCAGAATCTTAAATCTTTGAAAAATATGAAATTCTTTAAATGTCAAAGTTGCCCCATGGTCCAGCCTTTTCTCTCTTCATAGTCAAGTCAAGAGGAGCAGTGATGGAAAAATCTCATTTTAAATTATGTGAGGGCTGATCATTGACACACAGTGGTGTTTGCCTAAGCCGAGGCGCGGCAGCTGTGTGAATGCTGCAGCTGTGCAGGTGCTGAGGTGGACCCTCGGAGCCATTCCCTGAGATGGAGAGCCCATTACCATCTCTCCAAATATGCAGGGGCTGCAGAATTCGGGTCAGAGCCTCCTCATAGCTTTTAGGAGCCAAATGTTGACACAACGGTTCATCCTGTTGTTAAATACCACCTGGCCCTCTGCAGAAACATCTCCCTTTCAAGGCTGTCCAGAAGGGCTGTATGGGAAAAGGAAGAAATGGGACTGGTGCTATGTGACTTTTAGTGGGATAGTCCATGAATGAGTGATTAGTCACCTATTGAATCTATAAGTAAGTGAAGTTTATCTCCATTTTCATGAACCTATGTGTACTGTCAGTGTTTTATCTTTGAACACTGACAAGAAGGAAAAATACACATTGGAAGAAACCAGAGAAAACTAGAAAAAAGCAATTAATAAAAATAAAAGCTAGAAGTTAACCAATTAGAAAATAAAAAGAGCAGTAAATAAGATAAAATTTTTAAAAAGACTTGTTCTTTGTAAATATCTATAGATAAATTCTTTGTAAAAACTGATTAAGGGAAAAAAAGTAGAGAAAGAAAAAATTGACAGGAATAGTAATTAAATAGAAGACATAAACTCAGATATAATATTTAGTGATGGAATTATAAAGCAATAAATATTACATGCAGGTTTATGGCAGCAGAGGTACAAACACAGAAAAATGATTTCTGTTTAGTATATGATGACCAAAATTTACCAGTGTAGAAGTAGAAAACTAGAAAAGACCAATTTCATAGAAGTGATTGGAAAAGTGATATAGGATGAACCATCACACAAGCCACCAGGGAATGTTGACTCAACCATTGCAGATATTCTCTAAGTAGCATATCTAGGTTCAAAAGAAAGTAACATCCCCAGGTAGTAAACCAAACAGAGCTGAAAACCAGAGAAGTAAGCTGGAGCTGGGGCTGAGCTAGTGCTGTCCAGCATGCCAACCTCAGTAACAAAGGGGTTCCAAATACAATGACTGTGGCAGTTAGGAGATAACTAGTGGGATTCCATAGGGTGGAGAGCTGGACTGAGACCTCCACTGGAAGCTGAGCACTCTAAATGAGAAGGTGAATTAGAAAAGAAATGCATCTTTCAAGAAAGGGAGAAGAACAAGAAAACTCCTGTGTAGGTTTTATGTACTCCTGCCCTATCCCAACCTCAAACCTTTCCCCAGAGGTTACTATTATCTTGGAACCCGTGTTTATATTTACATAAAGTTCTGCTCGTTTTTGATAAAAAATGGTATACTGAAATAATCTTCTGTGACTTGAGTTTTTCACTCAATACCGTGTTTATAAGAAAAAAATCCCTATGTTTACTGATAACCACAAGGAATAACAGACACAATTAATTTCTGATTAATTAAAAAAAAAGAGAGAAACAAAATATCCGAAACCATGTATGTATTGTAATGTACCTTAAAACCAATGCTAGGTAAAAACAATAGAGTTAATAAACTTCAACTTCCCTCCCCCAAATTTCCTAAACAACTCCCAACTCATCCCTTAGGTATTCTTAACTTCTTTAGACAGTGAATGGAGCCCTTAATGTTAACAACCCTGAAATGAACCTTAGGAACCCATTTCCCCATTCAACCCTCCCCAGAAGGGCACGGCCCCTCAGTTTGAAAGCCTGGGGTGGCCCTGAGCGGTGGCTGGGGCAGAGAGGGGGGTCCCTGCCACAGGGAAAGGGGTAGGGGAGTACATGGGTATAAAGTAGGGCTCTTTGTAGTGGGCGGACTCAAAATGGAGCCCCGATGCAGGGGGAAAGCACACGGGTCCCCCTGGGAAAGGAGGCCCGGCTGCCCCCAGTTCCTCCGGTGGGCAGAAATCAATGGCTGGCTGACCACCCATCTTGCTCCGGTTATAGAACCAAACTCGGACCAGTTCCTTCTGCAGTCGGAGCTGCCCAGCGATGCAGCTGATCTGCTGGGGTGTGGGCTTCGGGCACTGCAAGAAGAGTTGCTCCAGATTGTTTTGGATGCGACTCTCCCTGCTTGCCCGTCTCTGCTTCCGAGCCTGCCGCAGGATCATCTCCATTTTGCATAAGCCCAGAAAGTTCTTGGTGTCCACTTCCTCCAGCCACGTTTTCAGCAGTGGTCGCAACTTCCACATGTTGGTAAGGCTGAGCTGCTGGGACTCGAAGCGGCAGATGGTTGTCTGACTAAGCACCTTTCCAAAAAGAGCCCCCAAGGCGAACCCCACGTCGGCCTGCGAGTACCCCAGGGCCATCCTCTTTTGCCTCAGCTCCTTGGCCAGCTGCTCCAACTCTTTCTCTATGGCCGAGACATCCTCTGGCAGCGCCAAACTCGGGGTGCACCGCAGGATGATGTAGGGCCTCTGGAAGGCGCCCTCCGAGGGGCTCCGGAAACGGGGCCCAGCCTCACCAGCTCCGACTCTGGGCCTGCGGGGTGCCATCCCGCTGTAGAATTTGTACGGTGGTGGACCCAGGGGCACCTTCCACCCCTCAGGGCCTGGGCTGGCCCCCGGCCCGATCCCTGGCCGGACCATCAGCATGCGGGGAGCTGCCTGGGCACTCAACCAGAGCGGAGCGTCAACCCGCACAGGCATTGGCCCTGTGGGCCCGCTCCTACCACTGCCTGGCAGTGGGGAGAAGTTTGAGGGCCTGTGTCCGGCCATGGGGTAAGACCACACCCGAGCAGGGAGTCTGGTAGGAACTGATGGCTCTCGAGGCTTCAGAGCAGCCACCAGCCTTGCCCTCGAGCCCCGCCCCCCAGTGGGCAGAGATGGAGGTGCAGGTGAGAGAAACAGGCCAGGAGCGTGCAGTGGTGGGGAAATCTGGTAGACTTCCCGGTAATCCCTTGGGTCTCCAGGATTAAAGGAGTGGGCTTTGTACTTCTAAGGGTTCTGGGATCCTCTCCCAGAGGGGAATCTAGGCATTTACTAAGAGCTCTTCAGAACTCTGGTATCTCATCCCTTTCCTCCACATTATCTGTAGAGGAACAGCCCCTTCTGGCTTCACAAATATTTATTGAACATCTATTATGCCAGGTATTGCTGGGACTACCCCTCAGTTCATTAACTGTCCCCTCACTGCTATCATTGTGGTCACAGTACTGCCAATAACCTCCCTTTGCACATCTTCAGTTCCTGTGCCTTAAGAAACTTAAGCATCCCTGCCTAAATTTCTTCTAGTGTCCATCAGTTTACTATTAGCTTCAACCCCCAACCCCCTTGCTTTGCCAGATTGTACTCTCTCATTGGGGCTTTCTTGATTAATTCATGTCCCGTTCCCTCCCCCACTCCCAACCCTTCCAGTTGTTTGCTCTGCATCCCACCTCAGCTTTCTGGTCTAGTCTCCACAAACAACAGAGACCTCTATGTTTCATCCTTCTCCCCCTCTGGAGACAGGTCTCAGAATGGGCCCCACCTGCTGTTCCCCATTGAAGATGCTTCCTTCAATACCTGATTCACCAGTATCAGACTCCCCTATCCCTACCCCAGGCAGAGTTAGTTCCTGATTCTGTGGTGCTCTCCTTCTACTTGGTATATGTTTTAATTGTAACATTTATCAGCAATTATTTATTTTATGTCTCTCTCCCTCCATCTAGAGTATGATGTACTTAAGGGCATGTAGGTGCTATAAAGCTTGGAACATAATAAAACCCTGATTGATATACTGTTCAGTAAATGTTTGCTGAGGGCGCCTGGATGGCTCAGTCATTAAGCGTCTGCCTTCGGCTCAGGTCATGATCTCAGGGCCCTGGAATCGAGCCCCGTATCGGGCTCCCTGCTCGGCGGGAAGCCTGTTTCTCCCTCTCCCTCTCCCCCTGCTTGTGTCCCCTCTCTCGCTGTGTCTCTCTCTGTCAAATAAATAAATAAAATCTTTTAAAAAAATAAATGTTTGCTGAATGAGTGAATGAATTCTCACCTTTACAATTCTGAAAGTACAGCATGTTTAGTTTCAGCTTAACAAGAAACTTGACCCTGTCAGAAGCCTCTCCATTCTTTCTCTCCTGTACTAGAACAAGGCCCTTAAACAGCTCTTAATAGATGGAGGTAGTAGTACTGTGAGACTAGATTCAACACAACACTACAGGTAACAAGGTTGTAGATGTGACTTTGAAGCAATGGTAAAGGGAAAAAGAATCGGGAAGTCAGTTGCTATCTGGACAGGCTGTGTATGTGACTGTTGTCTGCATCTCTACTGTGGCCCTGCCTAGAACGTGTGCTGGCAACGAGCAAGGTTCTTGTCTGTCTGGTTCAATGCTAGATCCTCACCACCTGGAACTTTATCTGGCACAGAGTAGGACGTTAATCAATATTTGTTTGATGTTAAATAAATGAATCTGTGCAGCATTAATGATGAGAAGACTTCCATATTTGCTTTGAAGTAGGTTTCAAGATGATAGTCTATGAAAAACAGTTTACAATATACAAAATTTCACTTAAGAATTATTTTGCTGGTATCTATTCTTTCCAGGTATACTTATATGTATTTTTTTTTTCAAAACTACAAAGCAACCAGTGTCTGCCAAACAGAATGAAAGGTGGATCGCAAAGAAGAATAAAAGAGAGCAATTACATAAAATAAAGCCCACATATTGAAACCAGTCCATTTGCAAAAAGAGAACCACAGAGAAAAGGTTCATTAGTTGTCTAAAAACAATAGCTGAATAAAAATATTTTTAGTGAATTGGAAAAAAGTGAATTCAACTGAATTTGAGGAAAGATTATATTAACTGAGTTAAAACAGTAGCTAAACACATTTACTAAACTAAAAAAGTAAAGCTAGGTTAACTTGATGGGTTTTAAAATTAACTTGGGTGCTCTCAATTAAGGCTTTCTCTGTACTTGGTCAGATTTCATCTGCCAACATGCCTATCTCCTGTTAATGCCTATGTGCTGTCACAAATAAAAGCCCATATTCTTAAGGGAAGTCTTGACATCTCCTTAAAAGTATATTTAATATGCTACGGAAATGGGGTGATAGCGAAAAAAAGCAGCAGCATAGTTGGTTGGAAGAGAAATAGAGATCAGAAGAAGGCAGGTGCTGGGAATGCCCAAGACAACTAGCACTGCTGGGGCTGGGGCGCTCAAAAGGCTAATCCATCACCTTCAGCAAATACAGAGACCTCTTAGCAAGCGATTAGATTACAATGTACGAAGCGGGCCAGTCTTATCCATAGGGAATTACAAAGTAAGGATAAGAAACACATGGTCCCAGGCTCCCATGTATTTATAATCTAAATGGGGAAGAAGAAAAACTGTCAGGAGAACAGGACAGCTACACTTGCTCAAAGAGAAGTTAACAGTTTTCTATTATTAGGATCTTTGGAATTCAGAGAAGTGAACTTTCAAGCAGAAATGCATCAGGGTTTATATTATTAGGCTCTCCATAAGTATTCTCTATTCTAAGATGGCAAAACCAGCTGCCAAGATCCACTAATGGTAAGAAGCAGGAAATAGTGGAGGCGAAGTTAATTATAAACATTCTTGTAGGGTTTGCTTCAAGTTTCATCTCTTTGGAAGCTTTTGCCCATACGCTAGGGACCACAGTGCTCTCCCTCGGCCCTGAACTTACTGCGTTTCCACTCACATAAATTGGTTGTCTTAAACAGTTAGCTGGAGCTTCATGTCTTAGCTCCCCCACCTAGGAGAGATGAAACCTCCTATGGACATTACAGAGGTACACATTTATTTTGTACTCATGGGCCAAATGATGTGCTAACGCATGAGCTATACACAGTATTCTCAGTATGGTATGCACATAAAAACACCTGGATGTGAAGGAGATCTGGCTTTGACTCACACCATCCTGTTGACCAGTTATCTTATTGGCTAGGAAGGTGATCCTTGCTTCCTCATCTCTCCAAATGCATCTCTTCCAAGCTGCTCATGCCCCAGACAGAGGAGAGGGCTTTGTTTGAGAATATATGAGGAAGTTCATTTCTCCAGCAGAGGCTCCAAAAACAAAGCAAAGCAAGCTTTTTTGCATGTAATTAAATCAACAGAGTAGACCAGAAGATCTAAGAATGATGTACAAGTCAGGCTGAGAGGGCAAGGTAGACTAGATGGTGCTAATTTCATGTTTTTCCCCACTCTGCAGATGTCCTAATAACTTAGCACTGGTCCAGCATCAGGGTGTAAAGGCACTGTCACCTGAAGGGCAGGTGTAGGTCCCCAAGAACCACATTAGTCAAGGAGCAAGACAAAAGGCAAAGGCAGGACACAAGATCCATACACCAGGCACTGGGAAGTTTCTCTCTGGGTCTAGGAAGTCAAGTCAAGCATCCAGGAGAACTATGGCAGCTGAATATAGTAAGAAAAGATGCCTCTCACTTCCAGGGAGAGATTCAGCACCACATTTTACAACAATTTAGTTCACAGAAAACTACCTCAAAATGCACTAAAATGATTAAACTGTTAATCTGTGTTTTAAGTAGAAAACTGTAAGACAAAGTGAGATATCTAAGATAAGTCAAGCAATTAAGAAAAAGGGTACCTGAAGGTAAAGGACATAGATGAAGAACACTGAAATTGTAATAACATAGAAAAAGTTAACCAGATCAATGTAGTCACTACAAAAAAATCACTTATTGCTCTATGAAATAAATTCACAAAACAGCTAATAGCACTGTTCTGTATAGGAGAGAACAGAGGACAAGAACAGGATGAAAGGACAGCTCTTGGTGAATAACAGTAATGTGAGATGCTCTTTACTCTTCTAAAACACGTGGAGAAAAACTAGAATGTGATAGAGCTGCCAACATAGAATTTCTTTTCAGATTGAGAAGGACTTTTTTGGTGTTACTTCTTTTATTTAAAAAAATAATGATGCTGCTGTGATATAACTCCTATTTAGAAATAAAAGCTCATGACATGAATATAACACAACCACATAGCCAGACTACAAAGAGATTTTGTGTATTCAGGGAAAAAGCCTTCATTATATTTTGTGGAGCTGTGGTATTCATGAACTATGAACTTCCCATGCTATAAAATAATATTAAATATAAAAACTCCACAGACTTCACCAGAAGCCTCAAAGAATTTTAAATGTCTGCATAAGGCAGGAAGAGCAATTGAGCTGAATAGGGCTGAGTTGAAGGGCACTCTGGTGATGAGTCAGGTATATTCACAGATAGTCCCAGATAGATAAAGTGTAAAGGTTCTTGTTATGTCAAGCAGGATTTAAACAAACTTTTTAGCTGAGTTTGCCCTTGTTACACAAGGAAAGCTTTAAGGATGTTCTTGCATTGATTATTCCAGCCACTGTCTTCTACATTCAAATTTGTACTCTGCTTACACTTTAGAGCAGGAGATACACAACTTGTTTAATGAAAAATTTTCCATTATACTGCACCGTAAAATACACCTAACGGAAATGACAGCTTATGACCAATGAAACCAGTAATCCAGGAGGTGACATGGCCTCAGAGAAGTAAATGAGGAATAGAATAGAATTTCTGTTTACAGGAGATAACTCTTTCAGGTGCTGTGAGAATTATTACTTTGTTAAAGAGATTTCAAATTAATTGATCTTGGTGCCAATACCATCACAAATTTGGGGCCTCTGTGAATTTCCCTGGAATCTCCTTAAGAAACTATGAGCT
>NC_138375.1:75571428-75656105 GCF_054177405.1 Leptonychotes weddellii | reverse complement strand
GGAAAATTGCAAAGGTAGTACCAGACTTAAGATTTTACGTTCCAATTATATAAATTAAAAACTCCTTTTAGCATTTTATTACTTTATCTTTTTAAAGATTTATTTAAGAGAGAGACAGCACGCGGGAGGGGAGGAGGGAGAGGGAAAGAATCTTAAGCAGACTCCCTGCTGAGCAAGGAGTCTGATGCAGGGCTTGATCCCAGGACCCTGAAATCAAGACCTGAGCCGAAATCGAGTTGGATGCTTAACAGACTAAGCTACCCAGGCACCCCGCCCTTTAGCATTTTTTTTTTAAAGATTTTATTTATTTTTCAGAGAGAGAGAGAGAGAGCAAGCACAGCAGGGGGAGTGGCAGGCAGATGGAGAAGAAGGCCCCCTGCTTAGCAAGGAGCTCGATGTGGGACCCGATCCCAGGACCCTGGGATCATGACCCTAGCCGAAGGCAAACACCTAACCAACTGAGCCATCCAGGCACCCCTCCTTTTAGCATTTTAAACCTGACAAAGTCCTTGGCTTTACACCGTGGGGTAATAAGTCAGGTTATTAAAGTGAATCCTCTTGAAAGTCACCTCACTATGATTCCAAAGGTCTTAAAGAGAACCAACCAGACTATCAGCCTCTCTTCTGAGCGAAAGACTCATGCCCAAATCCACATTTATTTGTCTAGAGTTCATTGAAGCTCTCAGTAGCCCCTATGCATGTGCAGATAATATCAGGCAGATGACGGTTTCACCTGCTGAGAGCTTCAGAACTCTAGGAAGCAATTATGTCAAAGCAGCTATGAATGGAGAACTGAAAGCAAGATTTCAATTATCATTACGTATTAATGAAAATTTAACTATCTTTTTGAATGTTCAACTACACATTCACATGGTTCCAGAAGTTATATAAAGGTATATAGTGAAAATGCACAGCATTTATTTTTAATAATGGCATCATTTCCAAGTGTTAACTTGGTTAACTTCCAGCTAGAATTTTACATTTTGCTTACATCGAATTTCTTGTAATAATTTAAATTCAAGAAAGACATTTGTTTTTTTATGATTGACAGAAATGTAGATGAAACATAAGGAAGAAACCAATGAATTTAAAGAAGTTTCTCATAAGGATATGTTCTAGGGCAGGTGTCATTTTGAAAGGAAGACAATGTATTAAAAACCGATAGTCTTTCAGGGAGAGCGTGGAAGAACAGAACATTAGCAGGAAGAATGAAAGGGAAAGGGTCAGCATGGAATTTTAGTAGATTTAGAAGAATGAAGAAATGAGGTTGATTGAAGAACAGGCAAACCGAGGATAAATACTGTATTTCTGTAGAAGATGCACTGGGAGGCTCTAAAAGTTAACCCTGTGATGAGACATGACTAGAATCAGGACTTAGTCTAGAAAACACAAAGACAGATGCAGGAGAGAAATGAAAGTTTTTAATGCTCAAATATTGAAAAGCAATGAGCAATTTCTCTAAAGCTATAGTACTTGATTTGCTGGATAAAATAATTTCTAATAATAATAATTATAGGAAGTCCTTGCTTTGCACAGTGTAAAATATTATAAAAATGACCGTACAAGTTGAAACCATGTAAAGTGATCATGATGATCAATGGAGAAAACTATGGTTGTTTGATGACCTTTAAATTTTTTTTTTGTCAAAACATTAAAAATCCTCCTACTGCCTACAAAAAATGAGTAGAGGAATTAAAAAAAGGTAAAACCAATTATGTTTAGTACACTGTAATTTAAAACATTAGAAACATTGAGAATTAAAATGTTTTATTTCTTTGTAAAAAACCTACTAAAGTAGTTAGAATAGTGCTTGCCTTCCCTTCATATAACTTATGATACAGTTCAAGCAAATCTTTTCTCTGCCTTGGCTAATTTTCATGCTCCTAAGTTTGAATCAGCTTCCAACATTTATCCTTCGCACTTCCAATGTCGTGAAACATCTCTGAGAGTTCATTTCATGCGAAGTGTTTTTTGCTAGCGTCACTTCCTCCGGGACATCATCTTTTTCGTCACAAGCACTTTACGATTTTACTTCCAGCATTCCGTTTCTTTGCTGCATTTTCATCTTTGTTGGCCAAGTCTCTCTTTTGATCATCCATTTTTATAAAATGGAAGAAAGTGCTGTCTGTGCCTGAACTGGCTAACAGATATGCAGTGATTGGTCAGTGAAAGATTTTGAAAGAAGTGATGTGATTGGCCGCTGTCATGATGCGCCTCTGTTATTTACGTAGAGATTTGTACTTAATGCAATTATTCACAGTTAATACATTGTGGTAACTGAAACTTGAACTTTGTTTTGGGGGCATACTTGGTGTTACTTAACTAAACTATGGTAACCGAAATTTTGGTATTTGGGACCATACAAAGTGAAGACTGCCTATATTTATTGAGTCCTAACTATATTCTGGGTACAATTTTAACAGTCCTATATGGATTATTTCACTTAATTCTGACCATAACCCAGTGAGATGGTACTAGCATTATCGCCATTTTATAGGCAGGGTGATTGTAGATCTTCATCTGATCATATTATAGAATTAATTCTCCTACATATTTGGGAGACTATTATAAACTACCCATAGTCATGATAAATCCAAAGCTTTTCCTCATAAATGGTGACCTACTACCATTAAAGAGTTTGAAATGACAACATATTCATTTGAAACATGTACCTGAAGTGAAAAGTCAGGGTCTCATACTAGCATGGAAGGAAGGTGGATAATTTCAGAAGATGCACTAACTCTTAGATAGCAGTGGGATACCAGTCAATAGAGGATGTCAGTGAACTAAGAGTTACTCTTGGGTCCTGAAGGAGTTCACCATATGTCCTTATCTTTCCTCCCCACCTTACCTATTTCAGTGATAATCCTCTGTTTATGAACAAAGAGAATCTTTGCAACAAGCAGAAGACTTTTTGCTAGGAGACCATGAGCTCCTCGAGGGGCAAGAGTCACATCTAGCAATCTTCATACTGTTAGAGTGTAGACTAGTGCCTAGTACATATTAAGTGCTCAATAAATCTTTGTGGAATTAAGGAACAAATATTTACAGTTAGTTCCTTGCCTCTAAAGAACCAAGAATAACTCAAGTTTGTGGAAAGACATGAAGTTAGGCTCTAATTTTAGAGGAAACAAATTAATTAAAATTATTAATGAATTAATTGGTAAAAATAACTAAATTTGGGTTTTCTGAAATGTAAGTTTTACCACAAATGCTGATTTTATATGTTTGATATTGTTTCTGAAGAAAAGCAAAACCAAGTAACTCTGAGAGACTGTTCTTTCATAACACCAGCACTACAGAAGTCTACACTACGAAGGCTATGGAAGACTATACTTGTCACTATAAAATTCAAACCACGTATCATCTAGTTCCACAAGTAGCTTTCCCACTATTTCCCACTAATGTTTCCCAAATATTGGTTATATTTATTTGTTAATATACAGAGAGAGAGAGAGAGCATGAGCAGGGGGAGAGACAGAGGGAGAGGGAGAAGCAGCTTCCCCGCTGAGCCAGGAGCCCCATGTGGGGCTCGATCCCAGGACCCCGGGATCATGACCTGAGCTGAAGGCAGACGCCCGACCATCTGAGCCACCCAGGCACCCCTATTTTATTATTTTTTAAAGATTTTATTATTTGACAGAGAGAGACACAGCAAGAGCAGGAACACAAGCAGGGGGAGTGGGAGAGGGAGCAGCAGGCTTCCCACCGAGCAGGGAGCCCAATGTTGTGGGGCTCGATCTCAGGGCCCTGGGATCATGACCCAAGCCGAAGGCAGATGCCTAATGACCGAGCCACCCAGGTGCCCCAAAATTGGTTATATTTAATCACTTGTATGTGTGGCCTTAAATCAATAATTTCTTTTTAAAAGCTTAATCACTTTTCCTCTGGAAACTAAGCAGGAAAGGTATGGCTACTTTGCCACAAAATTAAAATAGAAAGAAGACCCTAAATTTCTTTGAAGGCAATTTATTAAAAGGAAATAAAAGTGAAAATCTGAAATTATTCATATTGCTTTTTAAAAATACCTGAAACATTTGCTAAAAATAAAAGGATCTCTAAGCCAACACTGATTTTAGGTGGTTATTAGAAATTTTTAATTTAGGGTCTCTTACAAAAGTCTCATTTATGAAATCATTGCTACACAAAGCTTAAAATCATGTTTCTGTTTCTTTGCCCAGATTTTCAAAAAGTAACTTTTATAGTATTTTAGAAATTAAGAAATTATGTAATACAACTGAATTCTGTCAAGGCTTGTGCCATGAGATTATTCAAAACATCTGTAAACTAGCTGGTGTAAGATTTCTTTATTTAGTGGTATAACATATTGAATACTTGGGGTGAGATACATATGACTGAAGGGGATATTAACAAACAATATGGACAGAAATACCATACTAATTCTCAAGGAATATTTGGACATCATATATCAGTTAAATCAATTCTAATACCTAAAGATTAAACTCATTGATCAAATAAATTATCTCTCAAAATTTATCATTAAACAGAACTATATTTATCATTAAGTAGAACTAAAAAGGACTATATTTTTAAAAATATGATGAAACAAAAACTTTAAAAAATATTATCCCTGCTTTTCAAGCACTTGAGAACTTGGGATTTTATTTTTATATTCATTTATTTATTTACAATTTGGGATTTTATAAACAGAAAATATTTGGCCTGTTTATGGTACCTAATGTTCACTTTGAATTTTCATCTTGGTACCAAAGAATATTTATTTTAGAGGTTCCGAATCACTTTTAGAAAGCAATAGAGTTCTTCTGAAGAGTAATGTTTTCAGGGTAATTTTGCCAGCAGACAGATTTGTTACTGGTGACTTGATGTCCGTCTCTGACAATAGAGCGGACAAGGAGGGTGCAGATGGAAGCAGACGGAAAGCATGGGTAGGAGCAGAGACCGTGTGGCTTGAGGGAGGCACATATCACACAGTGAAAGAGCAGGGAAGGCAGTGGACCCAGGCAAACCACTCAGGTCAGCCAGGGGCAGGCAGAGACTGTGGGCTGGGGGAGATGTGATACTACAGGCTAGCAGACGAGTCTCCAGGTTGGAGAGACTGGGGAAGCCAGGGAGACACAGGAGACCAAAACTGTAAGAAAAGAGTCATACATAGAGACTAAACCAGATGAGAGACAGAGAGCCAGAGGTCAATATACAGACACAGAGAGAACCATCAAGAGCAGTGACCCAGACCGAACTGACAGAGGGAAGGAGAAATAGAGGACAAGTGAAGCACAGACAGCCGTAGGAAGGCAGATCAATATTTAATATATAGTAAAAAGGATGAACATTTCTGTCTTAGGGACCACTACTCCCCAAATTACTTTTCCAACAATTAGGGACATAGCATTAAAAGCCATGAGACACTGCTATAGGGATAGTAAAAGTAATAACTCTTGCAAATTAACTCATAATGTGTAATTTTCAAGTAGAAATACAAATTCATATTATTTGATTATTTACCCCAAAGTATTCCAAAAATAATTTTATTTTTTATCTTTAAAGGGAAGAGTTATCTCAGTAAAAGGAGAGTTGCCACCTTTAGTGCCAAATTCTTCGAAGGATTTTTCACAAATTGGTTCAGAAAGCTGTAAAAAATATGGTGGCTATTTTTAATTTTTTTTTAAAGTGAGATTTCTGAAGTGAAACTAGTTATATTCACTGTGATTACTGGAAAACTGAAAGAATCAAAATCAGAGGAAAATATTGGATCTGATTAAGTATATATAATCAAGGCAAATATTGGTGATCTATATAAATATATAGTTAAATAGATTATTTTAAATGATTCTTTAATCAGTTATTTCCCCAGAGTTCCTGATTCTAGCTAATTAGAATGAATGATTCACTGAAAACACAAGAATTTCTGGTGGTCAACTTTTAGAATACTCATCCCTTACATTAACTAATAATTGTAAGGTAGCATAGAACAATGAACAGGGAAACTGATGAGTAACAGCTACAAGGCCAATTCTACAGTAATGAACAAAAACTGCCTGAAAAGTGCTATTTAGTTAATGAAAGCATCACTTAAAGGATTAGAATATATAACCTTTGAATGGAAAGAGGAATGGTGTAGTTCTTGAGCAGTCCATGCAGTGAAAAAGTGGTACAGTATCCTATATGCTAATATGCCTTGAATTTAAGATCTGTTTACAAAGGCGAACTATAGATTTTCAATTACCTAATTAATTTGAGCTGTGTCTAAAAACATATTAGACAAGTCAGCTTGTCTACACATTCTGAATGACACCACATCTAGAAGCAATTACTGTTGATTTCTCATTGCTATCTTTAGAAGCAAGTGATTATTCACTAACAAAGAAGAGATATAACTCCTTAGTGTCATTTCCTCAAGATATATTTTCAGCAATAAATCGAAGTAAATACTTAGCAAATATTCAGTAGTTCAGTCAGTGTAAATAGTTAATCTGCACTAGTTAAGCTAAGTAAAATTAGGGTTATGCTAGCAGGTTGTCTACAATTCAAATTCACCTAGAAATTACTAATTTTCCACTTTCTGTTCTGGTGGGGAAGTGGGGCTTGAGAGGTACATGTTATCAACAGCCCCCTTCTACATCCAAACCAAGATGAGGTCATCTAAATATTGTAAGTTTTTAAGTTTAATTCTTCACCCCTAAGACACGTATGTTCTCTGTTTTCCTTTTTCTTCTTTTTAACACTTCTGCTGTTATCTTTCCAATTTTGAGGTGCCCAGATTTACATCAAGTTTTCTAGGTAAAGTGAAATATTAGAGAAAAGCCTGTCTCAAGCTGTGGCAAAGACAAGGAAAAGTGAGATGGATACAAGTTCTGGCAGGAAATAAGTTGACAGGCACCACGCCTCTAGACTACACAGATTTAGTGAATCTAGGTTCAGAGAGTTCCTTCATGGTAGATGGCAAAATGAAGCTATGAGGAGGCAGAGCGTTCCATCCTGTGTGCCTGGTGCAAAGTGGTCACAGGTATGTCAACATATTGATCCCTTTACCCTTCAGGTCAGCCAGGGGTAGCTCTGTCCCTTCACCTCTGGACATAAACAACCTTGCCTGTGAACCCCAGGGCACCATATATATGTTATATTTTTCTATATGGGTAGCTCAAGGAAGAGTGGAATACCTTAATAACTTGCTTGTCACCTATGCTTTATGGTTACCATAAATCCTGCAGGACTCGTAAAATGGATCTGACCATAAGGCAAGATTTTCAAGGCCCCAGAACAAGAGACTGCTGGGAGGGAATAAGGGTGCAGCTCTCAGAGCTCAGCAGGTAGCCTGGAGTTGAGGGAAGATCTCTAAAGTCAGATGGGCAAGTATTGTCTTTATTAGTGGGAGGTGGCAGGAGATCAGGACTAGAAAGAATGTCCCAGAAATGTAATCTTAGCGAGGCCCTCCGTGGCCACTCCTCTAAAAATGCAAATCCTCCCCTCCACATATTTCAGGTCTTCTCTTCCTGCTTTCTATTTCTCCTACTAGTTCCCACAATTGTAAACTTTCCTTATTTACCTTGTTCATTATTTGTCTCCCCTCCTAGAACGTAAGCTCCATAAAGGACCGTTATCTGTTGTAATTCATTGCTATGTCCCTGGCACCTGGCACAACGTCTAGTCCACGGTAAATTCTTGTTGAATGAATACATGCAGACTGGACACACACACCCAGAGAGGCATGTAAGGAGCACATTTGGAGGGGTTTGAAAGGATACGAGCCTTAGCAGTAGTACTTACCCAAAACTAGCCTCAGATAGAAAAATCTGGCAAAGAGCAGCCTGTTAGTCACGTGCCAGCCAAAGCAAGCTGTGTCCAGACTTTTAAGAAGTCAGAAGACAGCAGTGCTCTGTAACCTTCTCTGTTTTCAAACATTTATGTTTCGCTTTCCTTTCACCCTGGGGGAATGCCTCCTCATACACAGCCAAAAATTATATTAGCTATTTTTGAGGAGGAGCACGCCACACAAGATCATTTCTAATTTCATCCTTACTGCTAACCCATGGCTCTTTTAGCTTTATTGCATCTATACTTCTATGTCCCACTTTGCATTTTTCTTCCTACTATTAGTTTTCCTTTTGCTTTCTTCACTGTATTTTCTCTCTGTGTCTCTGGTTTCCGTGTAATATTTTGTGACCCTTATCAGTGTCACAGAGAACATAGGAAAGTATGAAAAACGAAGTTATTTGTTGCTTAAAAATAGAAACAGGGAAATGGAAGGGGCAGTGTGTCTGCAAATGCTTTTTCATTCCCATACAATTAAAATAATAGTTTTAAAATAAATGATAGCCCTAAATTCTGAAATGATTAGTGAGAATATACAGTACCACATTAGGCTTTTACAATGCCTTCTTTCTGATGAAGTCAAAATGGCCTTCAGATAGTACAAAAACTGTTCTCATAACATTTCTATAAGGTAACTGAGGCAGATATTTGCTATTGCCATTTTATAACCAACATACAAACAACACAGAATGTGGGCTATACAATAAACATAGGTCCTTCTAACCTATTATCTAATTCTTTGAATAACAATGTTTTTAACAGGCTGATTTTACTGGTAGGAAACACCATCAACAGAATGAAGCGGGGCAAATAGTCACCTGACAGGGATTCAAGGTCCCTCAAATACACACCATTCACTATATGTTAAGATAATTAAAAAGCCAGATTTTAAGTATAGGGTACAACACTGCCAACTCCTAAGTGTGGAGTTGTCAAATATTACATCTGCTTTTAAAAGAAAAATAAAAATGACATGACTGCCCTGATAATAATTATCAATGATATTTTAAATATAATTTAAAAATTTTATTGTATCTGTTTTTAAAATATATATATTCATAGATAAATAACATTGATAAAATTAAGCTATTATGAGCAACAGATCTATTTTTTTAATAAAGGGAAACATATTTAGTAATGAAAGAAAAATACACTATTAAATGAGTATGTATTTTTATAGGCGATTTCACTGCTACGACCATGAGACTTTAGTCAAACAATAAAAGCAGATCATAACTTAAGAAAAACGTTATAAATTAGAAAGCTGGAAAAAAAGTCCTCACTAAATTGAACATAGAGTCTGGATATCCATCACTAACTTGTGCTCAGAGAATTATAGATGTTTCAAAGTTATTTCACACCATGCTTTGGTTATTTCCATTTGAACTTCCTGCCATCACCTCAATTAAATAGGTCATAGAACAGTTTCCCCCTCTCTCGCCCTTAACTGGTTTCCTCCTCCAGGCCCCCTAATATTTCTGGGAATGTTTTCATAATCCCAGTTACTTTTCACTCCAGCTTGTTTTTTCCCTTTGCCTTAGCCTCCATGTCCAATCTACTGGCCGTCAGGGAGTGCAAATTCTTCCTGAGTCCTATTTCTCTTCACTCCCCTTTCCTCTCCATTCCCACTGCCACCAGTCCAGTTCACACCATCCACCCCATATACTTGCTTCATCATCACAGCCTGCTGAGTCTGCTGCCTCCAGCTCCTTGCTCCTCTCTTTTATCCATTTATTAAATTAATTTTCAAAATCCCATTTGATGCCATACCCCTTATTCAACATTTTTAAAGAACTCTTTGTGAGAGATCACTGATTTTGATTGAAAAACTGTTGAGTTTTTATATGGAAAATGCTGGCGGTGCTGCCCCGAACTCTTTTCTCATTTGATGCAACCTAATGACGCCAGGTTCAAAGGGAGGAACCTACCACTAGCAAAGGTCCAGGTAACAGTTCTTTTTTTCTTTAAATTTTTTTGGAAAAAAAGATAGATAGTCATGAGAAACTACTATTCACTGCTACATCCCCAACTTCCAGAGTAGTACCTGGGACATAATATAAGTGATCAATATATATATGAGAAACAAGTGGATATATGCTGGGGAGTGTATGTGAAATCTCCTTCCTATTTAAGCCAAATTTGTTGGAATAAAAACCCACAGGGAATAGAAGGTTGCAGGGAGTAGCAAATTCTGTCCTAAGAAAAACTGGTCAGTGAAGAGCTGCAGAGTGAGAAGACTTAGTGATCAATTGATATAGTGATCAAATGTGATAAAGAAGAAACTTAATATCTTGTCTCTGATACAATGTACAGCAAAGTCTAATGAGGCAGTCAGAGAACTAGGCTAGGAATGAATTGTCTTCAATGAACTTTTTAGTGCCTTTTTAGAAAGTTGCTCTTAAATCCTCAGGTATCAGGGCAAAGATGAGCCTTACAAGACTTTAGCCTCAAAAAAGTTAAGGTCATTTCTACTTAGGCTTCAGCAACTACAAGAGTTCACATTTAAACCTGCTGTACTACTTATTTACTGCCATGGAATAAATAACCCCCAAGCCGGGCAGCTTAAAACAATACACACTTAGCACTCGCACATCCTCTGGGTTAGGAATCTGAGTGTGGCTTAACTAAGTGACTGGCTTAGGGTCTCACAATCATCAGGGTGTTGGCTGGGTTGCAGTTATCTCAAGGCTGATCTGGGAGAATATCCTCTTCCAAGGTCACGCACGGGGCTGTGGACAGGCCTCAGGTACTCACTGACACTTGATCAGAGACACCAGTTCCTTGCCATGTGGGCCTTTGCACAGAACACCTCACCCAGCACAGAGCTAACTTCCATCAGAGAGAGCAAGTGAGAGGATGAGAAAGAGCCTGAGGTCTGCCAACATTCACTGGTCTTACCATATTCCCCATTATCCTTAAGCAGCGGGCTTCATAAAGTGGTGAAGTAACTTTCTGAAGACTCAGTTATGGTGTCTGCTTAGGTGACAACACCCTGTGGGGCTGAGATAATGTACTCCAGGGTGTTGTATGTACCCTAAATCAGCATTTAAAACATGTGGTATTTCTCCCAGGTCTGGGAATGAAGGGATGGAAATGGGACTGGCTTCTCTTCTTAGTACTCTCAGTGACCTACTAACAAAACTGTTGCCTCCCATTCCTATGATTTTAGGCTCTGTTGATCTAAAGGTCTTAGTTCCATAGGGAGGAAGGCTTCTATTAAGTGACACAACAATGATTCCATTGAGCTCAAAACTGAGACTGTCATCTTGCCACTTTGGGCTCCTTATACCACTGAATTAACAAGGAATGGAATAGTGTTACTATATTGGCTGGTGTGATTGATCCTGATAACCAAGGGATAATTGAGTTGCTACTACACAATGGGGATAAAGAGGAGTGTGTCTGCAATGCAGGAAATCATCGAGGACACCTGTTAGTACTTCCTGTGATTAATGTCAATAGAAAACTACAACCTACTCTAACTCAGGAAGGATGGCTAATGGCCCAACTGCCTCAGGAATGAAGGTATGGGTCAGCCTACCAGGCAAGAACTATGACCAGTTGAGGTGCTTGTTAAGAATAAAGGGAATATAGAATGAAGGTAGTTACAAATACCAGCTACAACTACATGGCCAGTTATAAAAATGAGCAATGTAATAGCTATAGGTATTTCTTCCTTATTTTGATTTGAATATATATATTAAATTATTTTTGTTTTCCTCTCCTCTCTTATTTCCTTATCATCTCATGTAATATGTATCAACAAGTAATTAGCTTTATCTCTCAGTATTTAAATTACAGCATACAAAAGGTGAGAGGAATGGACATAAGCCAAGAACAATAAAGGGGCTTTGTATCCGTTTTTTCTTTTTACAGATTTTCTTTATTTATTCATGAGATACAGAGGGAGAGAGGCAGGCAGAGGCAGAGGGAGAAGCAGGCTCCCCACGGAGCAGGGAGCCCGATGTGGGGCTCGATCCCAGGACCCCGGGATGACCCCAGCTGAAGGCATCCGCTTAACCGACTGAGCCACCCAGGCGCCTGCTTTGTATCCTTTTCCGAGGAAAGGGTTAGTGTGTTTTCATTTGTACATGGGATACTTGTATCACATGAAGTAGAAGCCTGACTTCATTAATGTCTTTATTTGTAGACTGAGTTTGGTTTAAGGCGATGTATGTAACTGCCAAGTTGAGAAGGGGTGAACTGTGTAGGCTCTGTAATGTGTCAGTTGGCCTAGGTTGAACTATATTTCCCAGAATTCTTTTTCAAGCCATGTTTCTGATTAAGATGATACATAAAGGAAATTTCTGTGGGACATGTGGAGGGCTAAAGTAAAGCAGTAGCTATTTCTAGCTCATGCACGCTGTTGTTTATCTGCTAGCTCACCTTGTGGCATGAGGCAGTGGCCAGGAATGCACCTGTTCCACCATCCTCTGAATTCCCCCTCAGCATCTCTGACTCCTGGGCCAGGTATGTGTGTGGTTAACTCCATGATAAAGGACACTGGCTTCTATAGGACATCCACACCATCAAGGACAGAAGCAAAAAGAACTGACATGAGTTTAAGTCCATCCTCACGGGCTCCAGTCCATGTTCATGGGGTCTAATTCATTCATCCATCTCCCCCTAACAAACGTCTGCTCGGTAGTTCCAAGCTCCAGCATTCTTACAAAGCCTGCTTCACTAGCTCTGGTCAAATCCCAGGTCAAATCCTTTTAACAAATCCTTTACTATATATAGTCAATCCTCTTACTTAGAGATTCCATATTTGTGAACTCGCCTACTTACTAAAATTTATTTGTAACCCCCAAAATCAATACTCAGGGTGCTTTTTGTGGTCATTTACAGATACGCACATGTGCAGAGTGGTGAAAAATTGGAGTTGCCTAACATGCATTCCTAACTAAGGTCAAATAAGGCCATGCTTTACCTTCTTGTTTCTGTTCTCACACTGTAAACAAGTGTCCTTTTCGCAGACTATTTAGTGCCATGTTCTTCACATTTTTGTTTTGTTTTGTTTTGTTTTTTACGATATCACTGTTTGAAATGGCCCCCAAGTGTAGTGCTGAAGCGTCGTCTAGTGTACGTAAGCACTAAGCACTAGTGTTCCTAAGAAGACTGTGATGTGTCTTACGGAGAAAATAAATGTGTTAGACAAGCTTCATTCAGGCATGAATTACAGTGCCGTTGGCTGTGAGTTCAATGTTAGTGAATCAACAAAGTATATTAAATAAGGTGTCTTTAAATAGAGTCGTTCAGTTCATAAAGCAAGATTATATATTGGTTGATTGATGAAAACATTGTGACCAGATGCTTGTAGGAACCTAACCCTGTATATCCCCAGGAGTAATGATTCAATACTCACTAATTCAGCATTCTCAGTGACTTTATAGAACATAACCACTGCTAATAAAGATAATTATATAATATACATATATTATATATGTAATGCATTATATATACCATAATATATAACACACATAATATATAACACACATATATACATAGAAACATACACACATATACATATGTGTGTATACATATTTATTTATATATTTAAGTATATTTATATATATTTATATAGTAGCATATATGTTTCCTAACCAACAGACCTGAAAAGTTTAGCTAAAATCATAGTGAAGCTGAGTTGAAGTTTAGGTATTAGTGATAAAGAAATATAGTTATAATAATTGTTCTTTACCTAGTATTCGAACTGTTCTCCAAAATATTTCCTTCAAATACGTAGACATGTCTGCAACTCCAAATGCTTAGTGATCAACTATCTCCTATGATTTTTCTATGGAGTAGTTCACGTTCAAAACTTCCGCTCATTCTCTGACAGCTCTGGGCAAAGCAAGCCCATTTCTGTTCTGCAGCCATAAGCAGATACTGCTACTCATTTTGTGCTTACCATCCGAACTGGTTGGGAATTGTGAAAGCCAAAACCAGAAAGCAAACAAAAATGGCACTCTTCTTCTCTAGAGATCAGAGACTGAAGTACAGTCTATAGGATGGAAAGCCCTTCCATCCTTCAACTGGCTTCCTAAGCCCACCTGCTTCCTGAGGTACTTCCCCTCCACCTCTTTCAAGAGCAGGGCCATCTTGCCTTTGTTTCCCGTGAACATTTTCAGATCCATTCCAGCCCTTATTCCTTACATTGCTCTGTTTCTTTTGCCTAAATGTCATCCTGCATAGCTTTCTGTAATCCACATTCTACCGAACGCATAAGGTCCAGCCAAAATCTTCTGTGTGAAAAATTTTTCTAAAGACTCTAGGCCACTCCCTCTCTGAACTCACAGCCTTGACTGCCTGTTGTATCCTTGAGTTGATATTCAATGAGAGACAAATTTTCCGAGATCCTGCTTAGCTACCCAGTCCTTGTCTTAATCAACTTTTTATTTATGTACATCTTGTCTCCCGAAGCTTTAGCAGCAACTGTCTATATTACTCTCAAATTGCTTCACCTATTCATCTTCACTGAATGTGTTAGTTACTATTTTCAGTCACTCAACAAATTTCTGGTAGTGGATCAGACCTATGCCCTATGTTACCAATAATTCATTCAAAGATTCAAGGCAGAACAACATGCTTAATTCACAAAATAGAATTCCACATTTCATTACCATATTTTTTCACCCTAGAAAAACCCATACATCTCTCATCAAACACATACCTGCTGAGACTCGGGGACAATCGGGCAGCATGGACTCCACTGACGTGTCTAATGGTTCTGAGCTAGAGACCCAATTACAACAATTCTGCAATGCAATAGAGACAATTTTCTGTTGAACTATTTTTAAACCAAGACAAACTTTTTAGGCAGCAGAGATTAATTTATCCTATATAGTCAACCACTAGAAGTATATCCAATTTATTTTTCTTGCACTGTAAAAAATTTTCTTATATAAACAGTATTATTCATGACCACTGTGGCTGTGGAAAAAAGTTTATCTTCGACAATTCAGCAAATTATCTGTGCTGATATTAAGAAGCCATGTAACCTTCCGTGAACCATGATGTAATATGTTTATAAGAAAAGGCTAAGATTATAATTAAGGGAAACTGAAAAGCACATCCATTTTTAACCTTAAGATGGAAATAAATACTAATTTGATCATGTGAAAGAATAGTTTTATTTTTAAAATATAGTTTTTTTTCTCTGTAATACTAGGAGAAATATATTTTTCAGTTAACTCCTTAAATATACTTTCTTTTAGTTTTTACTTCAACCTTGTTCAGTGAAGGCTGTATCAAGTAGTTCAAAAGAAATACAACCTAGTGAATTGTAGCTGTGTGTGTGAGGACACAAAGCCTTCAATATTAAAATCAATCCTGAGAATAATGATGACTTACCACTCAGACAAATGAAATAAAAATAATGTATATTCTTTCCATACATTTTAATTCTATATTTAAAGGTTGGCTTTAAAAATGTGATTAACCTCATACGGCTTTTTAAAAATTTCTAACACACACACACACACACACACACACACACACACACTGAATTTCTAGACAGATTTTATTTTAAAAGAAATCATCCTATCAATCATGTTGGAAAAATCGCTGATTGCTATTCTGGTAAACAAGCATGTATTGTGTATTTTTAGATGCTTGCTGCCCTGGTTGTGCACCATGGAATCCGTCCTCACTGTGGAAAGATCCTTGACTGGTAGATCAAGTGTCTTATTGTATTTCCTTAATTCATTCTGTCTGGAAGAAGATGTCAGCTGTGTTGCAGTGAGGAGAGAATTTCAAAGGCCCCAGTCCCCACCAATAAAGGCTGAGGAATGGCTTTTGAATAGATTTGTCAAGGCAACCCTACTGTTCTGGGACCAGGGAGAGCAGGAATAACATAAAGGAAGGGTTGCTGTATGAGATTAGAAAGTGAAGTTCACAAAGCATGGCAGATTTTTGTAAGAAACAGTAGATCAATGAAACTATTGAACTGTGTGGAAAAAAAAAAAACCCATGAAAACAAACACAACATCTAGTAGTGCTCTTAAATGCTTTCTTTCTTTTTACATTTAAAATGGATAAAATATTAGTATTTTTATGTATTACAAAAGCTTGATGGTTTAAAGTGAATATGTATTCTATAACTTGCACTCCTAATCTTAATTAGCAGCTGAATGCAAAATTATACACTGTGAGAGTGCAGAAATGATAAAAGAAATAGGGTTTTAGAAAGCTATTTCATACATCTGAAATAAGTAAAATTAATATTACTATTGATAGAATACCATCACAGAGTTCTAGATAATGCAGAAGATTAGCACACAATTAGCCAGCTTTTATATACAATGTGACACTTGCTTGTAAGAAATAAGTATTCTCCAAAGCAGTGTCAAGATATGTAAATGGATGATTTGTTTTATCATTCATCACAGCCCCTAATAAATTCAAAAATCATGACTTCTATAGGTACTAAAAATAGGCTCCCAATGATACAGGGAGATAGCTTCAATGAAGAATGACTTTCTCTTTTTCTCTCTTTCTCTTAAACAATTCAGTCTTTTCAAAGACAGCAATTAGCACTACCAACAGACAGGCAGCGATTAGGTATATATTTTAATTATTATTCATCCTAGTAGTACCTCCAAATCTGATGAAAGTCGGCTATTACCCAGGTGATATGTCAGTCTTGATACTGCTCACCTACACTTCACATATGTAAAACTACGTCTTATAGGATATTTCTAGTATTAATAAAAATGATGGTACATTACAATATGTTGGCGATTAATCATTTTCTAACTCGTTATTACTGACTTTAAAAAGCTGAATAAAATGGGGCGCCTGGGTGGCTCAGTTGGTTAAGCGACTGCCTTCGGCTCAGGTCATGATCCTGGAGTCCCTGGATCGAGTCCCGCATCGGGCTCCCTGCTCGGCAGGGAGTCTGCTTCTCTCTCTGACCCTCCTCCCTCTCATGCTCTCTGTCTCTCATTCTCTCTTTCTCAAATAAATAAAATCTTTAAAAAAAAAAAAGCTGAATAAAATGGATTTTATCCAGGTCACCTTTAACTCAAACATTTAAAGCAAAAGATAGGTTAACATTTATGATTCTGAAATTTTCACTTTTTATCTAGGCAGATGTTTAGGCTTTGATTTCTCATAAAAATAGGATCGAAATAAACATCCTATAAAGTGAATATGTCCAAAAGTTCTCTGGAATGACAGAGTACCTGTGCAGGATTGTAAAGGCTTGATATCATAAGTCTGATGAGTGTCATGTACATGTGTGTACATGTATATGTAACATTTTTATCCCACTGGGAAAAATATGTAGAGAAAAGGGCAGAACAAGATAAAAATGTTTGCCATGTGACAGAGTATAACAAAATAACATAAATGTGCTGAGAAATACATGTAAAGAAAGAAATATGAGAAAGACTTACAGCCCATACACATGAATTCAATCTGTCTGAAATTCCATCATATCAAATCCAACTTCCTATTCTGAGATGCATTTCTATAGTTTAAAGACCAAATCTCTTTTACTGTTTTTCTAATGTTTATTCTATCCCTCTTCTCAGTGGCTCAATTTGCCCCCACCCCAGTTCTTCAGTTGAGATGAACACTAGCGTAGTGTCCAGGATGGCAACAGAGGCAGCGGACTAGGAAAGCCCGACTTAAATTCAGAAGACGCTGGAGTGTGTTCCCAGCCCCTGGAGATCTTATTCTCAGGTGTCCTGAGCAGACAGCAAGGCCTGCTGTACTACAGATATCAAGAGAGCATGTTTGAGCCTCAGATGGAGCCCTGCCTCATCCCAACCAGCAAGCAGAGAGAAAGACGCCCTTGGCCAGAGCCAGGAATTTGGGGAAAAAATGTGCAATATTGAGAGTGTTTCTTAGAGTTAAGTGTTCTCAATTTAAAGGTCTTTTAGAACTCTGAAATTAGGAATTTATAGGTTTTTGTTTTTTTGTGTGTGTGTGGTTATAAATTGTCTTCTTTGTGAAATCCAAAATGTTGGGAACTATTAACATAGACTAGAAGTGCCTGTAGGACATAGTGCTGAGTGGCCCTCTTTGACCCTTGAACCAAGGGCTGACAATACTTCAGTGTAGATATGAAATGAATTAAAAAGATTAGAACTTAGTATGCTATGTTTAAAGAGAAAAAATACATAGTAGGTATCCCATACAAGGTATTTTGAGAAATATTTGCTGTCCTGATTGAATTTAGGTTCTTACTCATTTTAATTTCATTTGTCTGAGATCCACCAATGCCTTAGAGGTAGAGCTTCAAAATGGAAGGCATTGTGTCCTCAGACAAGGACAACTAGGATTCACTGGGTTGTGTTTCCGGGACTGCCATTCCCAGCTGATGATGCTGGGTAAGGGTTCATGACAGTTACGTAGAACCATACATCTGGCTTGGCTGGAGACTTTCAGAGCCCAGGGATATATATGTCAGGAAATAACATTTACCCACTCTGCTTTAAAAAAAACAAAAACAAAAACAAAAACAAAAAAAAACCTATGTATTTAAGGTGTACAACATGATGATTTGATACACATATGCATTGTGAAATGATTACTGCTGTTGATTAATTATTTTCTCGCATAGTTACCGTTTGTGTGTGTATGTGTGTGTGTGTGTGTGTGTGTGTGTGTGTGCATGTGCGTGTTGTGATAGAACCTGAAATCTATTCTCTTGGCCAATTTCTAGTATTCAGTACAGTGCTGACTATAGTCATCATGCCATACATTTAGACTTATGCATCCTTCATAAATGCAACTTTGTACCCTTTCACCAACATCTCCCTATCTACCCCACCAGTAACCACTGTTCTATTCTCTATGTATTCAAACTTTTTAGGTTCCATGTGTAAGTGTGATCATGTAGTAGTTTTCCTTCTGCGTCCGGTTTTTTATTTCACCTAGCATAATGTCCTGCATGTCCACCCTTACCCACTTTCTAGTCCTGGAGCTGGAGGAAGACGCATCTTTTAGGGTCTGCCTTAGGCTACTTTTTAACCTCTCCTCAAGAGTCATGGTTAAGTTTGTATCCTTGGTCTTTTGCTTGGAAGTAGTTTTCACTCAGCATAATTGCCAAAAGTAGCCCTCTCTGACCTTCTTTCTTTTCTTTTCTTTTCTTTTTATTAAAGATTTTATTTATTTGACAGAGAGAGACACAGCGAGAGAGCGAACACAAGCAGGGGAGGGTGGGAGAGGGAGAAGCAGGCTTCCCGCCTAGCAGGAAGCCCAATGCGGGGCTCGGTCCCAGGACCCTGGGATCATGACCTGAGCCGAAGGCAGATGCCCAACGACTGAGCCACCCAGGCGCCCCTGACCTTCATTCTTTAAAAAAAATTGTTATTTTAAAATTATGTAAGTAATGTAAGAATATAGTACTTAACCTTCTTTCTGTATGCTAATTGCTGAAATTTAAAAAAAGTAAATCAGCTTTTTATAGTAGATGAATAGTTAATGTTGATACTTTTATCACATTAACTTAAATATGCTTATAAAACAAAAAGCAGTTTTACTAATTTGAAGTATAAAGAATGACTGGGCAATTTGTACCTTGTCCTACTCCCAAATTTAAAGTGGTGTTTGGTCAAATAATGGAGCTAATCATTAAGAGGCCCAGACTACTATTTTTATGGACAACATTACAGTTTAGCTAAGTTGTTTTTCTTGACATAGTTGCAAAATACCTCAGAAATATGAGCTGATTCCAACTAAAGCCGGAGTAGGTGGTGGTAGGAAGTGGGATGGACACAAAAGTTACCCTTTCACACTCTTCTCCCAACACTCATGCTCAAGACAACAGTCCTTTCTATTTACTAAACCCAGGACTGTTTGTTCTTCATTATTTCAAGGGGTCTTGCAGAGTGGACAGAGACTAAAAATGGAGAAAGAAAAGGGGATGGAGTTTTATCCTAAGTGCTGGGAAACAAACACTAGATTCTTATCTTGCCAAACCATAAAATTCTCTATGAGGGGGTCACACATTTAGGTGAGGTCCGACAAGGATATCTGGCGTAGGCTCCCATAGTCTCCCTTTCTGTTCTTGTTTTAGAGAGGCTCTCTGGGCAGGGATAATTTCAAAGCTCCATCAACAATGACCTAATAATTTTTATCTCTGGGATATTATAGTGTTTTCTTTAACAATGCATTTTATTTTTTTATGCAGTTCCATTTGCTTTTCAAGGGATTTTCTTCTTGGTTGTCACCTTTGATTCTCATAATAGTTCATGAAGTAGATGGAATAGGAATTATGATCTCTAACTCACAATTATGAAACAGGCCCAGAATGATGGAGTGGCTTTCCCAAGACAATAAGCCTTAGTGTAGAGTACCTGGTATGTGTTAGATCTCAGTTTTCATTTACCTAGTGAGTGATTAACCCAGAATCATTATCAAAACCCAGTTCTTCCAACTCCTTGCTCTGAATTACTACCTTTGGGTAAGATATTTTGAATATGCAAATCATCCATAAAACAAAAGAATACAATCCATATATTTTATGTTACTTGGGGGCAAGAAGGTAACAACAATGAGAGCTACAATTTATCAAACTTCTTTAAAATGCCCACGTCCATGCTGTTTCTTTACATATGTTATTTCCCAACCATATCTGCAAGGTACGTATTAGAGTTCATAGATGAAAAAACTGAATCTCAAAGAGATTAAACAATGTACCCAAGATTACACAGTTAGGTAAGTGATTGAGTTGGGGGTCTCCATTTTGGTATGTCATAATAAAAAACTCTTCATGCTGTTTCATGCCTCAGGCATAACTGAGGGAATAAAAGAACTATTCAAGAAGTAGGTCATTTATAAAATTATATAATATTAAAAAGATTTATAAAGGCTATGCTTGCAAAGAAATTAATGAGAGCTTTGATTAAGATGAATTCAATATTGCCTATTTCAGTCAGACGAAAAAATGCAGATTAATATATTACAATTTTTGAAGGCGGCATCTAATCCAGTCTTAGTTACAGAGGGTTAAAGAAGCAAATCTACTACAGAGAGCAAACTGATGGTTACCAAAGGGAGGTGGGTGGGGGAATGGGGAAAACAGGTGATGGGGATTAAGGAGTGCACTTGTCATGATGAGCATTGGGTGATGTATGGAAGTGTTGAATCACTCTATTATACACCTGAAACTAATATAATCTGTACATTAATTAACTGGAATTTGAATAAAAACTTTTAAAAAGAAGTAAATCTAAATAAATTTTGTTATATTTGTCACCTGGAATGAGACATGAAGAATTACCAATTCAAAGATGATGAACAGGGATATTTCTAGTTTGGGACAAATACTAAATTCCATATTGGTTATATGTGGGGAAAAAGGTGCATTTACATAATGCTGGGTGCTGTATACGTATTCTCGTGACGTATTACGTGTTTCTCTTGAAAAAAAAAATAGGCCCATGGAAAAGACAATTAAGGATGTAGAAAAACTGTGAAAGAAGAAATATGAAAAGCGATGTGGTCAGAAAACACCTTAGGACAGATTAAAAGCCTACCTTTATATATTTATAACATTATGAAGAATGGAGTAAATATATTTTAGACTTTTGCATGATGCAAGTACTTTTTCTAATGGATAATAACAACAACAGTGAAAACAGACTGGTAATATTATGATTATTCCATTATGGGATTATGCAGCTTAGTCCTTCTATTTATTCGAAACTCTTTCTAAACGTTAACTCTCTGGTCCTTTCAGGGCACCGTAAGGGCTGGTTAGAAGTTACCCATCATACGTATGGTGAGAGGCAGCTGGATAAATATCTGGGTATTCTATCAAGAAAAAGTGGGAGAAAAATCAGGAAGGTCAACTAGTTCTCATTTATAGAAATATATGGTTTGACCAAACCACTGATATAGCATGGTATGGATGATGTCAATTGCTTATAATATTAGAAAGGGAAATATAAATAAAAAATAAGTTTCAGCTGTACATCTATAACCAAAGTAAAAGAAATAATGGGTTGAAAGTTTAAAAAAAAAAAGGGAGCATGTTCAATGAGTCATGATAGTTTTCAGGCTCACTAGCCCTTAGGAATGGTGAAAAGAAGCTTTCTTAACCTGAGGCTGGGCCATAACCAGCCCTTGGGTTTCTCAAGCCCCAGGTTCGGTCTGGCAAAACACTATTTCAGCTTTTTACTTCTCCCCCTACTGGCAGTAGTGAGCCAATCCATTTAAAGGTGGCGCGCACTGACCAAATGGTACTTTAAGCTTCTTTCTTGTCACTGAGCAGCACCAATGCTAAATAGCGGGTGGAAAAATTAAAAAGCAGGGAATAATAATCTCCTAACAGATCATGACCTTCTTCAGCCAAAGCTCCTACTGTATACTGCATGCATACATAACATTCTACAGAATGCCCAAAAAAGGGAGAAGGGCTTTCAAAAACGTATTTGTTCTTCAGAAGGGTTTTCTATTATTATTTCAGCCATGTCTACTTTGTTTTCCTCTCTCTAAATGTTCTGCCTCTAGAAAGGAAGTTTGGGGGCGGGAGGTGATACAAGTTGGTGGGGGCTCAAGATATAAAGGCTCACACTCATTCATCTCAGTGTTGAAAAAAATCTAGTCTCACCTCTCTCATCCATTCTCGAATCGTTTTGCCTGCTTCTTGATGCCACACATTGTGAACAGAGTCTGTCAACGCCACAGCAGTTACCTTACTTTTTACATCTGCTTCTCGTTGAATCATCTGTTTTAAAAAAAGAAAATAAAATATTGGCTATAATTTTTTTCCCTACTGGGTGCAACCTGCTTAGTCATAGATAATAATACACTAAAACCGAAAAAGCAACATGCATCTCTTGTTCCAAGTTACTCTTTTCTACGCCGAACGCATGCCCTGTTCCTGTCCAGAGATGTGAAAAGACCTAATATTTTCTTTTAAAAAGATAATACCACTTAAGTCTCAGAACTACGCAGCTCTATTATTTTCCATGTGGTTTGACAATTCAAGGATTAAAGGGATCACAGGGGAAAAAAGGAGGAATCCCTGAGGGTTTCTTTTACAACTTTTTTCCACCCCTTCCTATTTCAGTGCTTCAGGGAAGTTAGTACCCGGGGCTCACTGTTAGCTACTTAGGACTAACTTCTACTTCTTTTCAGTAGTTGGCATGTCAGTAATGAAAGATAACTTGCTTTGACTTCTCCGATTTAACTAGCCTGCTCTTCAACACGGCCTTGTAATTCCTTGGTGTTTTAAATGCCCACAAAGATCTTTCTCTTCAAAGTCTATCAATATCATTTTGCTTTCTAATATATTTCTTTATGTCGGCAAGCTACAGTATTATATTCTAACTTCTTTCTTTAGAATGCTGTTTCTATAAAATTCAATGGTTCTAAAATGTAAAAGAAAGACACGTGGCTTGAAGAAACTGAAGAATTTATCAGTGGTCTGCAAGATAAAGAAAGCGAAAAATTATAGTTCCACATCAAAAGAATCATAAAAGGTTTTAATCTGCTAAATGAGGGACTCTAATTTGACACAAGTAGACGAAAGCTTAATACAAAATTACACTTAAAATACAGTATGTAGTAGCCTTAAATTTCATAGCCATGCCTCTGCATCAAATGTCTTTTCTCCCTCTAGAAAAGAGCAATTTCTCTATCATTTGCTATTAATTTCTCTAAATTGTCTATCAAAAGTATATTCCTGCGTTTGAAAAAAGTGAGAATTCTGAGTGGTGATGATAGCTCATACAGTGAACACTGAAAGCCAGGCTTCTGATACCAAATGATGCCTGTTGGCATTCTGAATGAAAAATGTCTCTCTCTCTTGTAAATTTCTTCAAGCCCTGCATATGCACATCCCCTCTCACTGAACACCACCTAATGGGAATCTAATTCACTGTTAATGCTGCTTCAGCAGAATTTCCACACCTTAAATATTTGGGCCTTTTGTTTTTTGCTTATAAAATGTGGAAATCTTAAAATCAATGTTGCTTATCAGCATCATAATATTACTGCAAAAATTCACCTTGCAATATCAATAATATTTTTAAAAGCACAAAATAATACTCTAATTCAATACTTCACATTCATTATTAAGTAGTTTGCTACCTTCTCCTAGATTTTATTTTAAAAATAGATTGTCATCCATAAAAAAGGATGAGACTGTGCCATTTGAGATGACACGGATGGACCTGGAAGGTATTATGCTAAGTGAAATAAGTAAATAAGTCAGACTGAGAAAGCCAAATACCAAATGATTCCACTCATAAATGGAATCTAAAAAATGAATAAACAAACAAAAAGCAGAATCAGAACAATAAATACAGAGAACAAACTGAAGGGAGGGGGTGGGGGGTTGGGCAAAATGGACGAAGGGGAGAGAGATACAGGCCTCCAGTTATGGACTGAGTAAGTCACGGGAATAAAAAGCACAGCATAAGGAACACAGTCAATGGTATTGTAATAGTGATGTAATGGGACAGATGGTAGCTATCCTTGTGGCGAGCACAGCATAATGTATAAACTTGTCAAATCACTAAGTTGTACACCTGAAACTAATGTGACATTGTGTATCAACACTACTCAAATTAAAAAAGATAATAAAAAACTAAAGCTACCTTAAAGAATAGATTGTCATGGATCACGTTGGCACTAGAATATAAAAATTTAAACCAACATTTGATAATAAAACTCAAAATTCCGCAACAGTGAGTACACCTGGCTCATGAAGAACGTACATGTCCTTACTCTCATTTTCTAAATAGTAACACTTTTAGAGATCTAGAGCAATTGTTGCTAAAGTTACAAAATAAGAGCATGCTCTTCTGGTATTCTAAGAATATGTCTGCATTTTTAAATATTTGCCTGGCATTTTGTTGTGGTTGTTAACATACACTGACTTATGTAAGCTGGTTGTATCTGAAGACACAGAATATTGAGAGCCATTTGTGAAATGGTATCAAATTAAGACTTGAATAGGCTGAGGATTTAGTGCAAAAGCAGAAAATCTGGGAATTGAAATTTTACAAACTTGGAAAAATATACAGTTGTTAGATGGACTACAAGAGAAAAAATCCTTTGGTCTGTTTTTCCATCTGGCTGACATTTCAGACAGTGGATGTGATGCGGTGCAACTTTTCTTCACATCACATCAAATCATGTTATAATCCAGCATGACATTCCTTACACTGTTCTAGTCCTTTACAGTTTAAAAATCACTTTCATATTATATTATTAGAGGTGGAGAATGGTCAAATTCTAGAGGATTTCAATGAAGAGCTGTCTACAAATGAACCTGTACAAAGAATTTCAAGTATTTGGGGCACCTGGGTAGTGCAGTTCATTAAGCATCCAACTTTTGGTTTCAGCTCAGGTCGTGATCTCAGGGTCCTGGGATCGAGCCCTATGTCCAGCTCCACACTCAGCGCGGAGTCTGCTTGAGATTCTCTCTCCCACTCTTTCTGCCCCTTCTGCTCTCATGCTCTCTCTCTCTAAATTAAATAAATCTTAAAAAAAAAAAAAAGGAATTTTGGGCACCTGGGTGGCTCAGTTGGTTAAGCGACTGCCTTCGGCTCAGGTCATGATCCTGGAGTCCCGGGATCGAGTCCCGCACTGGGCTCCCTGCTCAGCAGGGAGTCTGCTTCTCCCTCTGACCCTAACCCCTCTCATGTGCTCTCTCTCTCCTCTCATCCTCTCTCTCAAATAAATAAATAAAATCTTTAAAAAAAAAGGAATTTCAAATATTTGACTGTTTAGGGTTGGTAGAATTGTAAATTGGTAAAAATCTTAACAGTTTGGTTTTTCAGACTATTTACCTCTATTCTAGCCTTGCTGAAACCTACTTGCAGTTTCCATTTCTGCCCAAAGCCTCTGCTTCTTGTATTTGTTAGCTTGGATCAGAGCCCTTCCCTCTCTTACTGCCTCCCCTGGGAGTGAGCACTGATTAAGAATGCTGGGGAAAAGGGGCGCCTGGGTGGCTCAGTCAGTTAAGCATTTGCTTTCGGCTGAGGTCATGATGGCAGAGTCCTGGGATTGAGCCCTGCATTGGGCTCCCTGCTCAGTGGGGAGTCCGCTTCTCCCTCTCCCTTTGCCCCTCCCCCTGCTTCTGTACACTCTCTCTCTCAAATAAATAAATAAAATCTTAAAAAAAAAAAAGAAAAGAATGCTGGGGAATGGCAGTCAGGGGGTAGACTGAACGCAGGAACCAAGATTGTTTAAGAGACAGACCCTGGATGGAATATAGAATGGGTGGAGGTGCAGCTGGGCAGGAAAACTTCTATATAGTCTTCTATAATAGTCTAACAGAAGACTATAATAATCTGGAAATCACAGAAATCTGGAAGGGAGGAGGCCATATCACTAGTCTACTAAAGTCAATCTAAGTCAATCTACTAAAGTCTAATATCACTGAAGTCTACTAAGTCTACTATATGTCAATCTAAGGTGAAGATGTGGTTTTTATTAGGATCCATGGATGTGCACCGCTTTGAAATTCCTTGCAAAATTCTGTCTGTAGATGATAGGATTATTTTTCTGGAAGAGAACCCTTAGCTTTCATTAGATTTTTAAAGGGATTTTAGTCACTAAAAATAGTAAGACCCTGGGATTTCAATGTCTCCATGTATTCTTGAATCAACTATGGAGTCCCTGCCAAGTAAACTCTTCAAACAAATAAGATCAGTTTTACACCTATACCAATCTTTCAAAAATAAAGGATGACCTTCCATTTTTTGTTTTAATGTCTTCAGTATGCTATCAGTAGTTGAATAAAAGTGACAAAAAAATTGATATCTCAGACATCAACATCTCAGTTTCATGGCTTGATTATTCCAGACATCAACATCTGAAATTTAGTTTATCAGATAAGTTATATCTGATAAAATTATAATAAAAATATTTTTGTTTTCATTTGTGTGTATAATATTTATATCTGAGTAGCTCTTCACAAATTTCAAAATGAATACATAATCATTCTTATTTTATCCTGAAATAATATTAAAACGTATACAAAACTTGTATTATTTTTTCCATCTGTGGAGGAGGAAACTGGTTGAAGCCGAGAAACTGGTTAAGGGCCACACAGATAGAAAATGACACAACTCTGAGTTGTTCATGCTTTTAAGTCCTGTGTTCTTTCATGTGTGTCACATGGGGTCTATTTCTCAGTAATATATCATACTACTCTCACCTAAATGAACTCATTTGATTAATCCCATTTTCTTTATAGTATTTCAGTAATACAGTATTTCATTAACTTCGACATTTATTTTATTTTTTTAGATTTTATTTATTTATTTGAGAGACAGTGAGAGAGAGAGCACAAGCGGTGGGGGGGAGAGGCAGAGGGAGAAATAGAGGGAGAAGCACACTCCCTGTCGAGCGGGGAGCCCAATGCAGGACTCAATCCTGGGACTCCGGGATCATGACCTGACCGGAAGATAGGCGCTTAACCGACTGAGCCGCCCAGGCGCCCCTGACTTGGACACTTAAAAAAATATTTTAAAAATCCAAATCCATATCAGTAAGGAATGTTGAAATTCTAAAAATCACGCCAAGATAGAAATCAGTCATGTGCAAAACCAGACTATCAATAGCATTTAAAAGTTATTATTAGAGTTCTAAAATAAAATGATGTCTAGGGTAAGAGGGAAAACTACATATTTCCATAAATCATATTGATGCTTTGGGAATTAATACAAAATATGTGCTGCTGTCACCGGATATTTTTGTTTCCCCTTCTTAATTCGATCTATCTCTTCATAGTCCTCTCACCTTAGCTTCTACACAATTAATCTGCTCGCGTTCCTTCTGTGCATTGCATGTTCCCAGTCTGACAAAAGCTTAACTAACCCAATAAACATGAAGTACTTTGGACAGACTCAAAACATATACCATCTGTATGCAGGCTCATCTTACTATTAAATTTTTTGATGGGAGTTGAAGTTGAGAGGAAAAAAATCTCCCTGTATTATTTGTTTTCTTCCAGAGTAAGATTTTAAACCTTAAGTAACTGTAACAAGATAAGAGAGCTGATCAGAGCCTAAGAGTTATTTGGTGAGGGGAAGAGCAGGGGACCAGAGATATGGTGTGGGAGGGCCAGAGTCAGCAGCATCCACCTTTGCTTCCCTCCACGTGCCCTCCTGGCCAGCCCTTCCTGCTACCATCTCTCCCCCAAAATTACATAGACCATTTCTGTCCACCTAAGTTGCCTCACCATGCTTTCTGCAAGGCCCTCAAATGGAGCCCTGCCTACTATCTTCACAAAAGTATCTGGCCAAATCCAAATACCTCATGTCCCCCTAGAAGTTTCTTAATGCCCTAAGAACTGTACCTACTTCAGTTCTTTCTTTTTTTAAAAGATTTTATTTATTTATTTGAGAGAATGAGAAAGACAGAGAGAGAGGAGGAGAGGGAGAGGGAGAAGCAGAATCCACGCTGAGCACAGCAGAGCCCGAGTGGGGGCTTAATCCCAGGACCCTGAGATCATGACCTGAGCCGAAAACAAGAGTAGGATGCTTAACCAACTGAGCCACCCAGGTGCCCCTAGTTCATTTCCTCTACAAGTCTATCATGAGCTACTTTTAGAAAAGGAAAACACAAAGACTCTTTTACTTCCACTAAATTAAGTTAAAAATTTGCTATCCTCTTGTCTTAGCTTAGAAGATAAGCTTCCGAAGGCAGGGAGATAGTGATGTTATGGGGATACTCTGCCATGAGCCTTTGGAGGTAGTTCATATCTCTAGTTGAGTGTCTTGGGTTTTGGAAATTATGAATCCAACCCACTACTAGGTTCAATACTCTCAACCTAAAGAAGTGAACCCTGCATTGGGTTTGTCTTCACCCTAACCTAAAAGAAGCGAGTAATTTCATTTTTCCATATTTGTGGCCCAGCAGCTATAGCACTCAGAATAAACCGTCTTAGATTTTAAAGTCCAAGGGGCCCTCCTGACAGAAGCCAGTGTGGGTTGGGGGTAGGTATGTATATATGTGCAAACAAGCCCATATCTATATTAGCACGTATAATATGTTTTAAACATGTTTCTGAGGGAAATATTTTAATGTCTTTCATCAGCAAAAGTCATTACCTTCCTTTAAAATTCTGACCTGTGTTACACATAAGCACTCTGATGGTTACAGCATGTGAATCACTTGTACAGGAAAGAATATTCTGAAAGAAAATCAAATAATACATTTCCATCAGATTAGGATCTGACGCTAGTGTACGTATATAAATCTGAGGATCATTACTACTGCATGAGCATGAATGAATCATCAGCCTGCTTAATAGCAAGGTTGAGCTTTGAGATGTCTTTAAAATATACATGTATGTGTGTGTGTAAATAGATTAGCTCTCTCTAGAGCTCCTAGAGTTAAGATTTCAGATTAAGGGCACCTGGGTGGCTCAGTTGGTTAAGCGACTGCCTTCGGCTCAGGTCATGATCCTGGAGTCCCGGGATCGAGTCCCGCATCGGGCTCCCTGCTGGGCGGGGAGTCTGCTTCTCCCTCTGACCCTAACCCCTCTCATGTGCTCTCTCTCATTCTCTCTGTCTCAAATAAATAAATAAAATCTTTAAAAAAAAAAAAGATTTCAGATTAAGTTGTTTCAAAGGTTCGAAAAGTATGAAAAGGTAGTACTTTTTCACATTTTTTGCCATGCAGATTATAATTACACTCAGTGCTTCTACTTGGGTGTAGTTTTTATGTAGTCTGATAAACGACGATACTTTACCACAAACCTCTCCCATCACTTTATATTTGCGCCTGTACATCTCCTGGCTGACAGCACGCTGCCCTGTGTGCTACCAGGCCCACTGGGTTGAAAATGCACATTGGGCCAAGATGACTAATCAGCTGACACTGGGTTTGGCAGTCTTCCCTGTTAATGTCTTCTTGAAGCTTCTTTTGTACATGTCAATCCCAATAGTGTGCTATTCACAGAGCAAATATCACTTTTGCCACAATATTAAAACCTTGGTCCTGTCACCCAAGGCTCTTGAAGTACCTCTAGTGATTACTATGAAATACACACACTTCAGTAGATGAAATATGAGGACTAAACTGCCCAGCAGGAAATCCAGACAAGTATGACATTCAGTTCTCACATACTACTCACAGTTCACATTTCTAATCTGCATTCACCTCTCTCTCCCCCCGCCCCCCCCCTTTTTTTTTGGAAGTAGAAGCTTTCATGTAAGCAGTCTTCATAAGGAATGCCATGGTTAGGGTCAAGGACTTTGGAATCAGATTCTCTGGGTTCAAATCCCTGTTCTGCCACTTCGGGTAATGATACTTCGAGTGAATTACTTCAACTTTTCTGGGTCTCAATTTCATCACAGGTCAGAGGGAGATGGTAAATACACTTAAATCATGGAGTTATTGTGAGATGAACTGACTATAAAGTGACTAGTGAAGGACTTGGCACACAGCACACAATTATAATAGATGATACCATAAAAACACACAATACAAACACTCCACATTTGTAAACTTGTGCATTCTCCTTTCTCAGTGTAGAAGGTAACAGAAGCTTACCTTAGAATACATTTAATGACAAATACTGTTTTTTCAAAAGACACAGGTCCATAAAGGAGAAATAGAAAGAGGTGATTATCGTGTTTGTATAAAATCTTGTCATCAGAATACTAGACCTGTAATAGCACTCTACACTTAAAAATTAAAACAGAATTGTTGAAGCCACCCTGTGGCAGCTCCACTTCCCTGCTATCAGCAACCCCTTTCAGAATTACTTGGGCCAGCAAAAGAGCACGGAGCCACGGCTTAGCTGTGCCAAAAGCTGGCAAAAAAGACCCCTTACCACTTTGTGTCCTACCTAGAGGGGGTAGAGCTGACGATGTTTTCAAAAAGAGAATCACAGGGATATAAAGTATGTCCCAAGGAAGGAACTATATTGTTGCAGTTAAAAGCATGCATAAGTTTTGGAGTTCCATGGCCTTAAATTTTAATTTCTGGTTAATCATTATAAGAATACAAAAATAGGAATAATAGTAGTACTCGCCTCAAAAGATTGCTGAAGGATAACAGAGAGAAAGCATGTGAGCAATCAATATTGTCAGCTACTATCATTAGGACCTTGACAGTCATTTTTAATTTCTGAAATCTGTCCTTCCTTTTAAATATGGTATCTATGTGTTCTTCAGTGACATCCACATCTGCACAGTTCACGTAGCAGTTATGTGTCAGACAATCACTACATCCCCTCCTCCACCTCCTCAATTATGTAAAGTGATTTGGGCTTGCTTAAACGTTTGTAAAGAAAATAATCAGGTACAAATAGGATAACTATACATTCTAGTTAGCCCCGGACATTCCAGGTGTATAACTATGGACCTGGCAGAGTTATTAATAGTGTCTCTTTTCACTGTTAAAAGTATCCTAGTTTGAATGGTAAATTATATGGTCACTGTATCTATAAGTCTAACAGAAGTTAAATGTTACTCTAGCAAACAGGTAAATCTTACGAAGTTTCAATGCTTAACAATTTAAGCATATACCCAAGAGCTATACAGTTGTCACTATAAAAATAACCATGTAGGAAAACATACAACAAATACTTCCAGAAGTTCCTAAGTTCAAAATTTAAGGGCAAGCCTGAGCACTGTGCCGAGCCCCTCACAGATGGACATGCAGCTTCACACCCTGGGTAGATAAACATGGCCAGCTGGAGCTCCACTGTAGCAACAGGATAAGACAACATTCTCTTTTCCTGTGCTTTGAAGCCCTTGCTTCAATTCTTACAACCTTTGTCTAATTTCAGGAAGGAAAAGGCTCTCCACAGGCAAGAACCCCAAGGGATAGGGTATGTAAACTGAAACTTCTTGGGTCACATGTATTTATGAAGATAAGTCTCCAGCCACCAGTTAGGGAATGGCAAGTTATGATTTAGTATTGCAGGCGGCCAGAAGAGAGCAGTAATAACTTCCTTTTCCTTTTCTGCCTGGACTATGCTGCCACGTGCAGGCTCCTTCAGCGACAAAAAAGCATATGTAAGGAAAGTTTAAAAGAAAAAGAAAAGAAAGAAACAAACAAATATTAAGCGATAGACAATCTGGGAACTGAAAAAGAAGACCAGTGCTTTACAAAAACATAAAATGAGAGAAAAAAGGCAACAGTCTGAAAAACCTCATCAATCAAGAAAACAGCAAATTAATTATAAGGAAAAAATAAAAGAGGTCATATACTAAGAAAATGGTGTAAGGATTCATCAAAGTGACTTATTTGATTCAAATGTTTTATTATGTAATGTTATAAGGCTGATCATAAGTAGGGGAGATATTCTAAAACATAGCTGATAAAAATTACAACGAACATATATGAAGTGGATATATTGTAAAAACTAAGTAAGAACTAAACATTGCCAGTCCAAAAAACTAAGGCAGGCTTGCAAAGGAGATGTTTAACTGGGGACTATACATAGTCTTAGATGGAAAAATGAGAAAACTTAGTAAAACCTATATATACTATATACGCAGAGATGTTTCTGATGCATCTAAGTAGTAAGCATGTTCACAATACTCAGTTTAAAAATCACTTACGAGCCTTTATCAATTGGTAAGTGCTAGAAATACTTTCATATATAGAGAATTTGTCAATCGTTGAATGGTTTAAAAACTTGTGGCAGAAGATTTCATTAGGTCAGGCAGAAGCAAGGAATATACATCCAGCTGGGAAAGTGTTAATACCCTTAAGTTTTAAAGGATACCATTTTATTTTGGTCTGGGAAAAAGAAAGGTAAAGAGCTAAGATTTCCTGCCAAAACATATATAGTAGATAACCAGAGTATCGGAGATTGTGTTATTTAAGAAATTTTTCTTAAAAGCCTTTACATTAGTTAGGTGTGAGGTGATGGGTATGCTGACTGACCTGGCTGTGGTGAATATTACACAATGTATACAGATATCGAGGTTATCAGATTGTATACTTAAATATATACAATTTTCAGTCATCAATTATACCTCACTAGACCTGGAAAAAAGAAATCTTTGCTTTGAATTTCCACATCGATGTTTGCTGTATTTGAAATTTTACTAAAGTTTTCAAAGTTATTTTATAGCTTTAATAATATTTTTGTAAAAAATTCAAGTTCCAATTGCCTGTATTGTTTTCAATATATTTTGAGGACTGTGTACTCTGTTACCTGGCATAAACAGGGAAAGTGATATTCTAATTTATGAACTGTTTTAAGTAAAACACTATTACTGCAAAGTTGAGGAAAACATAGTTTCTGACCTTTGGGAAAAACTCACAGTTTAGGATGGAAGGCACATTCAGCTAAGTTCTTAGAACCCTTTAATATTCTGAGTACTTACAGATAGATGATTTCATTAGATAGAACAATTTCTTTTTAAGTAGTTGAGGGATTATGTACCTGTTTTTTAGATGAGGAAATTGCTGTTTAGAGAAAATAAGTGACTTGCCCACATTCACAGAGTTATTAAGTGGCACTGCTAAGATCTTTTAACTCCAAATCCCATGTCTTTACATCATGGCTATCTGTATATAATACCTTACACATTCACTTTTGAAATACTTGTTACACAGGTAATGATTTCTTTCCCACTGTAATGTAGGCTCCACGAGGGCAGGATCATATTTGCCAGGTCAGCAACACATCACCATTCCCTGCACAATGACTGACGTATCATAGGTGGTCAGAAACTATTTGTGGAACGAACAGAGGTGCTATTTACAGAAATGGAATAGACTGGGTAAAGTGAAGGCTAACAAGTTAGAGTGATGTCTGGTTTGGCGTATTTAGAAATAGGCCATATCGCAGGTTGGGCTCCTGAGTAAACAGACTCTGAAATGGAATTTAGCATACAGGATGTTCACAAAGGAGTGCTCTTATGATCAACATCTGAGGAAGGTGGTGGGGGCATGGGGTGGGGATGGATGGGAAACAAAGCAGGATGGGCAGAGAGAGAAGTCAAGGTGAGATGGAGGTCCAACGACAATCTTGCACAACTCCAGGGAAGCTCTGGACCTAGAATGACCCTTCAGAGTAATTCCAAGCTGGGCCCAGATGGCTTGGCCCTTAATTTCCCATACTGTTCTGTCTTTGAATATGGGCCCCACAGAAGCCAAGGCAATCTCTGAAGGGGCTGACAGCAGAAGGCTGTCTGCTGAAAGCACTCCCAAGAGTTGGGGCAACAAATCCTTTACTGAGGGAGAAACTGGGCAGTATATCACAATGTCCACCACAGGCCATAACTGAAATTAAGCATTAGCTTATTATCCATTCAAATCTAAATCGTCCTTCCAATCTGCCTGTCACTCTATTGTAGTATTAGTGTACTCAAGATTGCATTATGATTTAACTCACTAATATCTCTGGGATTAAGTAAATTTCTCTTGGATTTTAGATCTCTCATAATCTAATACCATATTATCTACCTGTCAAATTTTGCATTATCCCCCAACTAAAGATTATAAGGGGAAAACACAAAGTCAAAATATGAAGACACGCTGACTATTAAAAAGCATAAAGACATAAAAATCACAAAATTCAAAAATTATCTTACAAATTCATTTGGAATGATTTGATTTCCTGGATTTCAAATGAAATATATATGTCAGATAAAGCAAGGTATCCTTGTGATTTCAAATCTGAATGCAAAATAATCCCAAGCTTTAAATAAAGTATGCAATGGTCACTTAGTGTCTGCCATGATAAACTCAAACTTGGTGGTGCTGGTAGGGGAAAAGAAAGGGTGAGTATCAACAGAGAGGTTTCACTGTAAAAGTAGTTGGGTTGGCTTTTCAAATCCCAGCCTTTATGATATAAAGAAAATAAAGACTGTGTTATATAAATTTGGGGACTGAATAAAGACATTTAAGATTTTGATTCTTTTCCAGATCTTAGTTACGCTGTGTTCTGAGATGTTTCTGAGTTTTTTGCTTCTAGAAATCGAGGGTTATCTTCATTTGATCATATTTCTCCAAATGCAGGGCTCGGGTTTATGCAAAAGTGTGTGGCATAAATTGGAGGGGGGCTCTCTTACTTTTAGATTTCACGGTAGGCATTGACCCATTGATACAGGAAAGCAAGACCACCCAAATGTTCTTAAAACAGGATGTGTTAATCAATTGTGGGTTATTAGAGTTACCAAACATTGGGAAGAGGCTGATACCCATTTTTAAAGGTAAAGTAACATCATTATAATAAGTATTAGTCACAGACTTCCTACTTTGTTTGAAAATATTTGAACAAGAATCTCCAGATGGCTCTTCTACCTGGGAGCTTATGCTAAGTACTTGGAGCCTGTGTGCCTGCTTAAACATTCAAGTGAATACTGTTGCTGGAAGAAATTTCTATTCAACTCACTACTTATGAGGGCTGTTTAAATGCACACTCTACTGACCAACAAATAGAGGACAATCCTTTAAGTTGCAATTTCAAAATATGATTCTGATTATATGTTGGAGTCATTTTTCTTATGAAAGCACATCTCACATTTCTGAAGTGATAAAGTAAGTCTGTTTGAATAAATGGTCTGAAATAGATTCATTTGAGATAGGACTTTTTAGGATGGTATTTACTGCACAAAACCATATAAACATTAAGTGGAAGAAAAGATGGGGCTGGAATGAAAGTAGCTATTTATCTCTATGTATATGGCTATATCTTCATTTCACAGATAGAGCACATACACATACACCATATGTAGTAAAAGAGCACTTCTGAGTTCATATACTAGTGAACTGTAAACAACAGTTGCTGTACACCAAGTGTCCTCTACCAATATCCACTGTAATGGAAAACGCTGGAGCAGCACTTCAGATCACTAACAGGAAGAGCAGAACCTTGAAACCTATCATTTAGACATCTGATGACAGCTCTGGTGCAAGATGGCAGTGGAAAATTTATACCGAGGAAGGCTGATGTGTGAATGAAGGAGAATTATTCTCTGGGCTATTTTTTAAAATTCCATTTTCCTTCATGTGTCTGTTCATTAGCACTTCTTTGGGGGAGATTCCATTAGTTGAGTCAGTGATTTAGGGTCCATATTCCACCATCACTAAATATTGCCTCCGTTTCATGAGTATGAAATAATTCAAACAGCAAGAAATCTAAGATAAATATACTAAGCACAGTACATGATGTTTAATAAGCATCAGTATTTATTATAGTAGGAAGCAGAATTTTTGCTACATCACACATTTGTTAAGTAGCCAGTTTAGCCAATATGAAATCCTATAAAATGGCAAAGATATAAAAAGGAGTCAGGAGTTCACTAATTTAGAAATTCAATTATATGTCACTGTTTCATATCAGGTTAATTACTTTATTTACATTTTTGAATTTTTACAGTAGTGCATGAAAGGTGACAGACTGACAGTACTGCAGACTGAAATTCTTACACTATCTTCCTGAGTGTGAATAATATAAAAGACAATATACAAAACAGAAGTACACATAGGTTTCATGTAACAAGATTATAAGTGAAATAGACATGGTGCAGAAATGGGCGAACAAGAGAGATGCTTTCAGAAAAACTTTATTGAAGAGATAAGGTGAAAGGGAAGTGGTCAGTCAGTAGAAAGCTTCTACGCTGTCCTTCTAGACAAAAACATATGAGAGAATGGAGGTCAAATATCAACACAACAACATGTCTGAAGGGAGGCCTGCGAATGACATTCAAGAGAAGTTAAAAGAAGAAATCTTCAGTGAAAAAGAAACAGTGACTCCTTGTAGGGAAGGTTATCATAATCAGGAGTGTAACAAGACAGGGGAAAAAAGATACTGCCACAGACAGAGCACAAAAGAAGACAATGCATAGGCATGAGGAGCAAATGTTGAATTTCCATAGTTCTGATCCTAACCCCCTTTCACAAGAACCCAACCTGCCATTCCTCACTGTGGGTGTCATGATGAAATCTACCATACTACTTTCTGTCACTAAGTTGTCAGGAAAAGCAAAGCTTCTCTAAGTCTGTCTCTTCCTACACAACCACCAGCACGTACTATGATCTATCAGTCACTTTCCTCCTCACACAGAAAAAACAATAAACTCATTGCTGAATTTTCCAGTACTTGAATTAAATGTTTCTAGATGTTAATTTGATATTGACACCACTTTTTAATGGCCTGGGGGAGTGGATGAGTTAGACCCTAACGCCTTAAAACATACATTCGAACAGTCATGAATGCATTGCAGTTATAGCTCTTATGGTCTTTTATAGAAAAGAATGACTACAAGTAGCATCACAGTTTACGGAAACCAGTAAATATTAATTAATGCTGACATGGCTCTACCTATAATATTGAAGAAAAGAATGGAAAGTTGTTAGGGACATTAGAAATTACCTAGTCCAGTTCCTTTCTGTACAGATGAGAAAAAGATGAAAAGACTTAGATGTAGCCCCTAGTTTCAACAGACATGGATTGTCCCAGCTATAACTCAAAATTCCACAAATGGTAATGCCTCTCCTTTATTCTAGGCCACTCTGCACTGCTTAAATCACGTGTGCCATGAGGTCCTTGGTGATGTGTCCTAGTGCTATGTTCCCTTCTAATACTATAGGCTCCACAGTGACATACTCTTATGCAAGTTTTGGGGGTGACAGGCCATCATGGTAGTTTGTACACAAACTGCTTTAATTCTATGGACTAAATGGCTGTTTTGTTCTTTTTCTGGTCAATATGGCAGGTAGAGTCAGTCAAACTGGTTTCTTCATGTAGATTCTGCCTTACTATGGATATGAATGTGGAAACATTCATCTTTGTCAGAAATTATGTCAAATTATTCAAATTTATTGGTGAATCACAGCAAACATCCCAGCTGATGAACATCTCAGTCATATGTTTTTTAGAGAACACTTATGGTTCTGAAAAGATAACATTACCATGAGCTTACCCATTCTGAAGCAAAGATGTTTGGAGAGAAGATGGGTTCTGTTATTCAAGATAATAATTTGTTTTAATCATAAAAAAAATTCCAAAGATGCCCAGCACTGTAAGTATTAAAATGTATCCCTTCTGATAGTGTTGCTATTATTTCTTTTACTTCTTGTTCCCCTCTTTCAAGACCTTTAGGAAGCCATCTCTAAGACCTTTCTGTCAGTTTCCATCTTTTCCATAGCCATAACACTGCTTCTCTGGCTTGAAGTAATAAACGATTAGCTACAGCACAGTGGTGTGATGTTCATGTTATTCTTTGCTGTACTACACCCAGCCACTGTCTCAAAAATTAATGCAAGTATATCAGGATCTGAAATTAACTTTTTATAGCCAAAAGCAATGTCCTGCTAGGAGAAGAAAAACCTATTATAAATGGGCTGTCATCTGATGGCTTGTAGATGGTGAGTACTAGGAAAATAACATTTCAAATTATAAAATGGTGAGTATAACAAAAGCTGCCCCATACTGACTAATCAGTGTTTTGTTTATGAACTGGTAAGGTCTAACTAGGTGGTGCCTATTTTTAGTAAGTGACAAATCTATTACTGAAGATGAGAGATGAAGCTAAATTAGCTAATGCTTTTATGATGTTACACAGGAATAATGAGAAAAAATACTCGTAAGGAAAATAACAGATAATATTTCTCTACAAACTGTGTATTAACCTTGAAAGTTTTTTTCCCCCAAGAAATCTCATCAAACTAGTCACTCAATATATTTAAAAGCATATGTTGTTCAATAAACATCAAGAAATCACCTTAGAAAACTAGAAAAGGAAAAAAATCAACCATGATAATGCACATATCCATTTCTCTTCGAAAAATTTTAAATAATTTCTCGTTATAATACCCATGTAGTAGAACCCAATATGGAATGCCACAAAGCAAAGGTATTTTATAAATTTTATTTAAAACTGCCCATCTGTTTATGCTCAGGTATTTTAATGGTATTCAGACCAAGCCTCACTATATTAGCAATATTTTTGTCCCTTTTTGGTCCGGATGTAAAATGTATGCCAGGAAAACTTTAAAATCTGTATAAATACTTTATTTCTAATTACTCATGTTAAAAATCAGTTTCTTTAGCTAATAAAACCAGGGCATGACCTAACTGCATGTTTTCTTATATATAATGTATGGCTCGCTACAACTATAGAGGAGAAGAACATGAAATTTTACCAGTTCTCTCATGGATCTGATTAATTAGGAGAACAGAGAAAAATAATTTTCTTTATTCTATAGGCCACTGATTGCTTTCCACCTTTGGATAGGGAGACTGCAGGAGGAAGGAGGCGGGAGAGAGAGTTTTATTTTAGGAATAGAACAAACTCATTAATGTCCTTAGAGGTTACAGGTAGTTCCTTAGTGTGAAACATGAGTATTTTAGGTTTAGAATAGACATAAGATTCTAAAAAATGAATAGAACAAACCTTTAAATTTTTAGGAAGATCAAACGGTAATTGCTAATTGAAAAAGTTTAGTTAATTGTGTTGTCGTCACAGTTCTAATCTATAAATATAGTTATGAATAGTCACGAATCCACTTTTCTCTACTCAATTTTAAGTGATCAGCTAAAATACAAGATTAAATACAGTGTTTAAAATACTTTAGAAGAACTGTAGGTCACTTTTGAACTAAGTATGTGCTTAAAAATTACAAATAGGATCAGTGAAATTCTATAAGCAAAAAGGTACAAATTATTGCTTTTTGTGCTCTTCATTCTTACGCTTTACTTATCTTTCTCTTGACCTTTATCCAAATGAATCACACTAACTCTTGAATGCTTTCTCTCACTTGATTTCTGAAGCTGTTCATCACCCTTGCTGGCTAGAAGCACAGCTGGCAAGGGATCTAAACCTCATCACTGGGCAAACTTGCCCTTCTGGTTTTGCCAAGAACGACATTTCCAATGGGGGGAAAAAAGTTACTGTATGGGGCACTGGATACTGTATTTGTTTGTGAGAACTAGTAGCTCCTCCCCCTTTGTTAGCACTACATATAGGCATTAGAAATAAAACCAAAATAAAAATAATTAAATAGCCGAGAGTTCTCTAAATTCAATTGATAATTAAAGTAGGAGCACAGAAATCAGCTGAGTATTTTTACTCATTTCCTGAAGAAAGATGCAACTGAGGATAAGCAGTGCCCCCTAGTGTCAATAACCACAGACAATAAAAGCTAAAGGAAACTTGCTAACATTGACTGAACTAAAATTATTAAAAATATACGCAGTAATAAATTATAAATCCATTGTTAATCAAATTTTAAATTTTACATGTGTATAAAATTACACCACATAATCATTTATTTAATACTGATCTGCTCAGGAATGCATACTCACATGAACACACACATACATACACACACATACACACACACTGTACACAGACTGACATGGCCAAGATGTCTTTAATGTCCCAGGCAGCCCAGAAAAAATATTCCACCCAGCACAGCAGGCCATGCATGAAGCGGGTGTCAGCAAGCCCAGCAGAATCAGTCACTGTGAAGACGTCTAATAGGAACTGCTGAATACACAATACGGGCAGCATGGCCTGAATGGCTAAAGTGGAATGGCCAGAATGGAGTCCGAAAACCCATCCGAAATTGTAATTAAACCTGTAATGAGTGTTTAAACATTTTTCTCTTTTTTGCTGGTAATCGAAGGTTAGCATATTTAGCCTATATTAGAGACTGATTTTAAAAATGGTCTAACTTTTACTGTGCATGTTCTGAATACTGGATCCTAAAATTTGAAATACAAATAGATAAAATATATATTTGTCTTTAGAAGAAAATGCAACACACAAAATTAAAATTTTAAAAATATTACACCTACTGTATGGAATTGAAGCTGAGTAATAATTTTTCTGAATATAATCTATGAGAAAAAAGTTATTTTTAAAAGATCAATGAGACATCTACAGAGTGATACAGATGACAAAAAAGGTAAACTTAGCTTCTCTTTCTACAAAATACTGTCTAGGTCACTAGTTTTTAATAGCAATTTTTGGTATTGAACCCATAAATGAAAGCAAACAAACAAAAACAATGTAAAAGAAAACACCCATACAAATAAAAATGATAAACAAAAAAGAGAGAAAAAGGCCAGACGACTAGGTATATATGACAAAGAAATCACTAATGAAAAACAAATTAATAAAAAACAATTGCTTGATTTTACTTGCATAAAAGTACAAGGCAAAAAAAAGAGTTCAAGGCTATTTAAAACATGCATTTATATAGGAAATCATTTGTCAACTACTTTCCCACATAAACCAGTAATGCATATACTACCAGTTTGCAGTTTTAAGAGCAAGGAACATAATTCGGCTTTTATGAAAAGATTCCAATGTGCGTTTAAATTGCTACATCTTTAAAATGAGGAAGGTGCAAACGCAATAGTTTAGTATGCATAAACACAAGGTCCAAATGATAGTTAAAAGTCGATAGGTATTTAGGACTTTTACTATAACTTCTGGTTAAAGCGGAAGCTTGACACTTCAGCTATTTAAATTTAGAAAAAAAGTTGCAAAATGCCTACAGTTGAGTTTTTTTTAGAAGTTTAACTTTGGCAGGGCTGTTAAAATCTAGGGTAAAATTAAAGAACAACAACAACCTTTTTTGCTCGTCACAGTATTTAAGTAATGTTAAGGATATTAAAGCAGATGGACATATTTATGTTCAATTTAATTGTATTAATACCTATTTTGTTACATCAGAAAGTATGAGTTCTCATTAAAATTTCCATAGGAAATGGAATTTTATCCTAAATCAGTAAAAACAGGTACCTGCTTAGATGTGATAGTGAAAAACCAAAGTTGTATAATTGTGAGGGGAGAGGTCTGATTTTTTACTTTGCAGAAGAGCTGTACAAAATGCTATTGCAATTAGCACTAAACATCAAGTACTTTCCTGGAAGTCTTCAATAGGCAAACATTATTTATAGGAAGTAGTGTTCTTTTATCTCTTTTACAAATTTTTGTTTTCATGGATATTTGCAGTTTCATCTTTAATTTCCCTATAAGGTATTTGGCAATTATTCGTTATTAATGTAGGCACAAAGTGATATGAGATTTCCAACCCCACCCTACCACTGACCTACATGACTTCCCAAAAGATCCAAGAAAAAGAGAGGGATAAGTTCTAAAAGCTAAGAGATAATGGAACACCATTAAGAAAACCTTCCATTCTCAGAGGTAAAAATTAAGAATTTTTTAGACTTAAGCTAGAACATTTCTGTAAGTGTAGATTTGGGGGATGTATGAGTAAATGTCCGGGCCAGGTTTTCTGTGTTGTAGAAAAAGGGTAAGGTAAACAGGACCACGCCTGTTGCATGAAAAAGATGCTGGGTTAGGAGTATAAAGCCTGAAGCTAGGTTCACACACAGCTGGATAGAAATGGTGAGTAGGAGCTATTATTATTCCTACAAGGTTAAAAGAAATGGAAAAGGTTTGTAATCCATGTAATCTAGTATCAGCATTAACATGACCATGATTACATTTGATTCCTTTCTAGAACATCTCAGATAAAAGAGTTTGAAAGTATATGTACACAGACACCAACAAAAATAAATTTTCACAATGTGAGCTTTTAGCTTTAACTTTCTAAAGCCTACATTAAGAAGGTTCAAATACAGATTTTCTTTTGCATATGTGTTCCAAACAACTAGATTCTTATAAAGTGGTTAGAGGCAGAAAAAGAGTGTAAGAGATAAATAATTTAAAAGGAAGGCATTTCCTTAACATACGTAACATTTCCTTAACATTCAAGTAACTAACATGTAACTATCTCTTCATGCATATGATATCACAAAGATTATTAAGTGCTTCCACATACTTAAACAATCATAAATATGTATCAAATAACTGACCATAATACATTTTTAATCAATAACTCTCATTACACTGAAAACATTTTCTTCAGGATGATAAAGCAAAACTGTACTGTATTTTCAGGAATGATTCAATATTACTAAAAGTTAGAAAGAACAAATACAGCAAAAAGCAAATATTAGTCTTTGACATTATTTCTTTAGCCACAGAGATATTTTAAATGTTTACAGCTGGTTATATTTACCAATAGTGATCAGTACTTGCTTATTAACCAATAAATATTGTTTTTTAAAATACTATCTTGGGGCAGGAGTGAGGAAAAGTAAGAGAAAGGTAGTAGACTATTATTTTACTCAGAAATTATATAACCTCTTATTTATTTGCTTTATTTTCAGAAAAGTAACATTTTTGCTAAAACAGTATATCTTAATGATTTTTATATTTAATTATATCTTGAAAAATTCAGAACTTTTACATATACTATTGTGAGTTAAAAATCATAGTTATAATTAAAATTTGTTTTTAAGCAACCAGAGTGCTATATATAGTATCATAGACAGTGATAGGAAATTTACAAGCATATCCTTAAAGATGAGAGATCAAATTTTACTTCATTAAACAAATAAAAAACTCCTTTTTGAGATTTTATGAAGAGATACATTTTTAATACAAAGTTAATGATTAATAATTTTTACTACGAAGTCACCATGGTGTTATTAGAAATTCTCAGACTTACAATATGCTACACTGGAAATATGGTAACTTCTAGAAATGATCAATTAATATATGATGCTTTGTCAAAGGGAAATAATGAGAAGAGGGCTGAAATCATTGTATCCTTCCTTCTATGATTTAAAAATAATTATTCCTGTATTTGAAAACCCATTAAGCTTGAAAGCTTTTTAGCAATTTCTTGCTTCCCCATTTGATATGGCAAAAAGTAATGGATTTCAGTGGACAACTTTTTACCAGCTATTTCACCATCTTTATGTTTCCCAGCACCTGACAACAAAGCCCACCCTATCCCCCTCCCAGCCAAGTTTCCTCAGATATGTCTTAGAAAGAGACTGAGCACAGATAACATATTTCATACTCAGCCTTAATATCCCTTCGTGGGAAAGTCTGGAGGACTCTTCTAAGTCTGAGGTCCTGAGTAGTACCTGAGCACTAATAAAAAGAGTGGGCATGATACAACATCTTAATAGAATTGCACAGGGGCCAAGTTCTTTTTTTCCCCCACCAAATACTGAATTATATTTCTCTAATGTGGGTGCATCCAAGCAGCTGATTATGTGGTGTAAATCTGGAGGAGAAATACAACAATTGTGACTGAATTATATAGCAGAAAATCTGGCCAGCTGAAGTGTATATTTATAGCTATTTATAGTTGCACATGGTCACTTATATTTGGAGTTGTCATTCAGTCCTATAAGGGGTTTTCAATGCATCTCCTGTAGCACCATACACTTGTTGGTTGTATGCAGTCAATGGTTCTTCCACATAGCTAAGCAAAAGCACTTTCCAGCATCTGAATTAGCTTGTTTGATCATGGGTTGCTGTGAAATATAGACTCCTCTGACTTCTGAGGTAAAAGAGCTCTCCTCCACTCATGAGATTATTTTACATCTAGCAGGAGCTTAAGATACATACTTACTCATTCAGATATGCAAATTTAACCACCAGAGACAAGTAAATTATGCAAGATGATGTACGTTTCATTTTAGCTGGAAAAAAATGTGCAAACACTATACAATTCCATTTCAGAAAGCTATACTTGCACAAAGTTGAGACGCACTGAACAAAAGTTGCAAGGTAATATCCATGTTTTCACAGAGTGGATTCAGTTTTGAAGAGCTGTTTTTAAGTATCTAAAGAGGTTTTTCATTTCAATACTTTCATATGACTTTTCCATTGGTATTTTCACATTTTCCCAAACTACCAAACTTCTATTTAAACTTAAGAAAAAATTACATCACTACTCTATGAATACTTTTTTCTTATTTATATGAACATATATACAAATGATTAACAACTTAAAAAATTCTAATTTAATTTAAGCTTCAATCACCCCCAAAACTATTTTTTCCAATATGAGGCCCTGTTTTCTAATACATGTTATTTAAATTAATAATAATTGTTTACTGACATTTTCACTTATGAAAATGAAAAAATTTCATCTAACTCATGTATATATCTCATTAATGCTATAGCTTTTACAGACACCTTTAAAACAGCAAATGACATTATCTAAAAACCTGACATGTTTATTGCCCTTGTATAATAAGCTTTGACTTCATTCCAGGTTTAATTTTAAAGCATGAATTCTAGCATTTCTGACGCAAATAAAAGAAATGTGATCTCTAATATTTTCCTATCAAATTTTACAAAACAGAATTATTAAAGTAGAAGAAGGTTTCTGTGTCTTGTGATATACTGAGGGATGCCACAGTGACACCACTGAGTGACAGAATTGACGCAATGTTTTTCTGTGACATTTATTTTCTATTCTTTAACAATATTCAGAAATGGTGACCTATTTAATGAAGATAAAACAGCGTATATGAAAATGTCCTGATTTGTAGTAAGTGTTACTAAGTATGCTTTCTGAAACCATTAAGGAATTGTCGTAGCAGAGTTTAATTACCAACAGCACAATAATCAAATTCAGCCATGAAACATTTCTAATTCTTTGCCAAAAGTATACCTTCTCATAAATTCACAGAGGCTTTGATCAAACAGCAAGCTGGTCGGGAGGAGGATATTGCCCTGCATCTTGACAGAAGCCTACATTCGTCTCATCAGTTCCTCACTAAAGATGTAGTATAAAGGTTGGGGGTAATGGGCATTTTCTTGATAATTAGCTGTGTAGGCAAATATGTTCTTTGGCAGACAATATAAATGTTGATTTAAGGACTAGCCAATAAAGAGGGCTAAACTGCAAAACATTCATTGCTCAATTTCTCATAGATTTGGTGGAAGACTTAATTCTTAAACTCAGGTTTCCATTATCACCAAATAACACACTACCACAAAAGTTATGATAGAATGAAATAAAGTTTACATAGTTAATATTGATATGTAGCTGCTTACTAATTTCCATATTTGACATACCATTCACATTAACATTACTTACTAATAATGATGAATAGTAACAGGCAAGTCATTCTGGACCACTGTTTCACCGTGAAACTAATAAAACTCCTTATTTTCTTAAACACACAAAGCAATGCATGTCTCACTGAAACTAAGGAATCTATAAAACTGGTAAAGATAAGTGGTAACCTATCACAACACAAGTAAATTTTAGTTTATGCCTAGGTTTAAGAGATCATCTTTAAAGAAAATGGTTTTAAGCTGGAAGCAAGATGCACTGTTTTAAAAACAAAAATAGCACAAGATAAATGGCATATACTCTGGCAATTTTCTTTAACGTAGCTTTCAAATATAATCTAGTCTACAGTGCACTCGAACTGCAGAAACATCCAAATTAGTGAAGAAAAAAAAGAGATACTTATCCTTGCAAAAAGGGCCTATACTCAAAGGAACATCTGAATAAAATTGAGACATCTGCAGTAAAGTTTTACCTTCTCCCTAGAATGTTTGAGATGAACTCAGTGTAACACTGTCTTCTAAGAAAAGACAAAGTGATCAATGCAAGAACACATCAGGCTGCCTTGGACAGGCCAATCAATGCAAGAAAGAACCTTGCCCAGGGCCTTATGCAAATAGAGGCACGTCCTGCAACCTAGGGAGGGAACATGCGCAATAGATCAATTGGATCTAAAAAACCTTACAGCTATATCAGCTTCAGACAGTAAATATATACTGATGAATACCTCACACTTCCCGTGAATTCTCAAAATGGGTTATTTTTAATAGCTGGTTAAAAACTCTTTCTGGGATCTAGAGTGCAGCAAAGAGGAAGAAAACATCATGGGAGAAACACTCAGCATTACTTTTGAGAGTGTGCAAATAAAATTCTGATTTCTTAAAATTTCTTGGCATAGCTGAATTTTGCTGATGTTTCAGAAGGTTAAATTTTTAGTATGTTTGTATTCATGAACAGGAAATGAAAACCTTAAAAAAAAAAAAGCAGACACTGTCTTAGGTAGTTCTTGAATAAGGAATAAATGAAAATGTTGTAGGAAAAATAATTCAAGATATAAAATTATAGTCATCATTCTCAGTCACCAAAGATTATTCTCTATAGGGGTTAACCTATTGATATAGGAGCAGTTTTTCTTTTAAAGTTAAAATCTGTATCTCCAAAAACCACTCTAAAATCTGATTAGAATGCAAAATAAGCTCAAGAGCTACTTAGTACACAAAGCTCTATCCCTGTTAAACGGTGTTGAAGGCAAGTCAGATGCTGTATAAGGCTACATCAAAAATGCTCGATTATCAGGTGTTCAAGGAAGTACTTGAATGCAAAATTATTTCCTAAATATTTTCATTTGTTTTTAAACCTACTGTTTCTCCTTAGGAATTTCACATTTTAAAAAAAGCCCTTCATAACCTACAAGAAGTCAAAATCATATTTTAAATAAGAATTATAATGTCAGAAACAATAATAAAGATACTACAAAATGAAGAAAAAATATCTGTAAATATCTGTTACTACATTTACTTTGGAAATTTAAATTTGAAAACAGCTGCAGATTCATTCTGTAAAAGGTGTATAGCAAATACTTCCAATATTAAAAATAAAATATATGATTTTTCCTTTAGTTACTGATATATAAACTTTCCTTAGCAAAACTCTATATAAAATATGAAAATCTGACATCTAATATAAAGTTCCCTAGGTAGAGCTGTTTATTTAGCTGTTGAAAGGACACAGATATCTTAAAACACTCGTTTATTTAGCCAATGAAGAGAAATATGAGACTATGCAGGATAAACAAAGCTTACTTGTTAGTTTTCACATTTCTAGTGCTTTCTACATTGGTAAGATTTTAAGTTTCAATTTAGTCTAATAAGATTTTTTTTCCTAAGGCATAAGTAAATACGTCATTCATTTGTTTGATCCTCTTTACTTAGACTTAAAGCTTTATAAAAACTTTACTATTTACATGGAGCAAGGATGGAGATATAAAATCAAAGCACTATAATACCCTTTTATAGCTTTTCAAGTATTAGATATCAGATGAAGTGCTTATAATAAATCAGAAAGGAATGAAGTAGCAGGTTAGTTATAGGGACTTAAATGTTCCCTTTTCCAATTTTAATTATGAATATAAGAATGTTGAGTAGTCTGGTATTCATAGTGAAATGTAAACTCCAATTTACAGTAAGTAAAATTCAAAGGATGAAGCAACTATGATTTCACTTTTTGTTACAATATTTAAATTGCTATATTTTCTCTAACACGTAGGTAAAAAAAGAAAAACAATTTTGGAATACTACCAACTAATATTTGATAGAGTTGACATTGTGATAGGCAACGAATAATGAAATTCTATCCTTCCTGATCTAAATCTGCACATTACGTGATGTTTTGCTTTTAAAAGCATATTCTTAGTTTAAAAAGTATGTTAGGTATGATATTCAGTTTGCTAAAGAATTTTGTACTTTACAATTATAAATGTAGAATTTTTTTGAATGGAAAGTTCCCTCATTAATTAAAAATATCCTATTTTAAAGATTGACTTATTTATTTTAGAGACAGAAAGAGAGCGCACGCATGAGCTAGTGCAGGTGGGGAGGGGCAGAGGGCGAGGGAGAGAGAAACTTAAGCAGATTCCGTGCTGAACATAGAGCCGGACACAGGGCTCGATCTCATGATCCTGAGATCACGACCTCAGAGTCCGACACTTAACTGAATGTGCCACCCAGGCACCCCTAAAAAATACCCAATTTTTTTTTTTTAAGATATTATTTATTTATTTGACAGAGAGAGACACAGCGAGAGAGGGAATACAAGCAGGGGGAATGGGAGAGGGAGAATCAGGCCTCCCGCGGAGCAGGGAGCCCGATGCGGGGCTCGATCCCAGGACCCTGGGATCATGACCTGAGCCGAAGGCAGACGCTCAACGACTGAGCCACCCAGGCGCCCCCCAAAATACCCAATTTTAACATAAATTTATCTCATGCAGTTTTTTCAAAAACCCATCAGAGGGGAGACTGCTTCTTGGGTAAATTCATTAATTCTCACATTGGATTTTGATTTCAAATTGGATTTCAAATTGGATTTCAATTTTGGCTCTTATGCAACCTTGGACAAGTTCCTCAACCTTTCCTCATCTGTATAACAGGGTTAATATGCCTACCTAAAAGAGTTAAATGTAAGTTGTAAAATGCCTTGCTAAAACAATGTTTAATGACCACATTCAGTAGCATCCTAAACTAGTGCTCTCTTCTGAGGGGCAGTATGCATAATGGTTATAAGCATGGACTTTGGAGCCAGAAAACTTAAGTTTAAGTTCTGGCTCCATCACTTACTGGTTGTGTGATCTTAGTACTTAACATTTTGGTGCCTCAGTGTCCTCATATGTAACTGAGAATAATATTAATACCTACATCATGGGGTTGTTTTAAGGATTGCATGCGTTAATATATACAAAGCACTTAAAACAATGTCTGGTACTTAGTAGCTGCTATGTTATAAAAGCTATTACTTCCAGGTGTAGCTTACAGATATGGATAAGGCAAAGGAGCAAACACTGATAGCAGAGATTGTTCCAGTGAAACTTGAAAAGTCAAGTCTATTTAGTTGGTATTAGAAGACAGCTGTCTATTTCCAGCATGGAATGAGCTGCAAAGAAGAGCCAACCAGGGCCGCCTGGGTGGCTCAGTCAATAAGCGTCTGTCTTCAACTCAGGTCATGATCCCAGGGTCCTGGGATCGAGCCCCACATCGGGCTCCCTGCTCTGCAGGAAGCCTGCTTCTCCCTCTCCCACTCCCCCTGCTTGTGTTCCCTCTCTCGCTGTGTGTCTCTCACTGTCAAATAAATAAATAAAATATTAAAAAAAAAAAAGAAGAGCCAACCAGGGGCTTGGCCAAGGAAATTCATCTGCTTTCCAGATCTTCATAAAATGTTTTCAATTTTTCAGCTTAAACTGAATTTCCAGAGCACCACATCAAAAACATATTCAAAATTTAAATATAAATGATTTGGGGATTGCCTGTTATTTTAAAATTTCCACACCTTCTTTCCACTTTATTAGTTTGGGTAATTAAGAATTGATTAAAATTGAAAGTCTGCATGGAAGGCCCAGAAAGAATAAACAGTAAATAGGGTACAGAATAAAAACTAAATCATCATGTACTTCAACAGAGAAATGTAGACCTGAATCCTGACATATATGAAAAACCAGGAGGTTGTCTTAGGAATAAGAGTCAACCTAGTCAGTATATTACACCATTTATTTGGCATAGGTACTTGATGAGAGAAGAAACACACCAAAACCCAGGGTAACAAAATGAGAGGTCTGCCTTCAAAGGAAGAAAAGATATATTTAAATGTTCTCATCTGTAAAATGGGGATAACAGTATGAAGCTCACAAAGATTTATGAGGATTAAATGAGATAAAATATAGTTACATAAAGTATATGGTAAGGACAGTGCCTGGTGCACACTAAGTATCACTGAAGTATTAATGAAGCTAATGATGAACCGGAAGATGCTGTTGCTGCCTTCTGATGTGTAAAACATTCATAAATGCTAGTTCTATTTAAAATGTCCATTTTCAAAGACACCACTATGAATTGCTTAGAACTGTTCTTGACCCAACCATGTCTTGGGTCCCCATGGCTGGCTGACAGATTACATGGATTCTACTATACTAGCAATGGCAGGGCTCTAGTAGAGTGAGAAAGGGCTCTAATAGAGCAGTCAGATTTGAAGGTATCCGTTTTACTTGAAAATCTATTGTATGATGTTGGAGTAAATGCAAGCGTCACCAGATGTGAAGGTTTATCATATGCTAAAGAAAGCTAATATATTACTACACATTTAATATTTGGACATAATATAAACATAAATATGTCTAATATTTAGATAGATATCCTAAAATTGCAAAACTGAAAATTTAAGGCTCAGCCTGTAACAACGGTAAGAACTATTATTACACTATTAATGACATTAGAAATAGGAATTTTTTCTTAGGTAAACTAGGCAGTAATACAACAACGGCAATGCATAGGGGCTAGTGATCTCATATTTTATGACAATTGTTCACAGGGCACCACTTTATTGAGAAAGTCAAGGTTTCTTTGTTGTTAGCAGACAGGCTAATAGAATTTTTTAGAAAATCAACATTTATAATTATACAGTGGCCCTTGATATCTTATAACTGGAAAGAAGTCAAGATAGGGAATTTCTACTGTAGGAGAAAGTTGAGGTGCTTTATCTTTCTGGCCAGTGTCTCTCCTTTAGAAAGATAAATGTCAAGTTTTCCTTTTAATCCAGATGTCTGATTAATGTAGCAAAGAAATTTGGAGATAAGATGTTAGAAGTTAGATGTCAAGATTTATGGATATTAGGCATAAACTAGGTATATTAGAAATTAGAACACTTTTTAATCATTTGACTCAATTATAAAATTGTCACCGAAATATTAAATAGCAATTTTTATTGTATTCTTATGCTTTTTAATAAACTTCTTTATGAGAAAAATTCAAATAAGGTATGGAAAACTAAGAAGAAATCTGAATACACTAATACATATTTAAACAGGCAATTTTTTTTCCCTAGACGATATGAGATTTAATTTGTTCAATTTAATCAGAGAAAACATAACTAGTTTTGGAGTTAGGGTTAGGTTTGGCTACTTCCCTTGAGTAGAGATTTCAATATCTTCTCAGTTGTTTTTCTTCATTCACTGACCAATTTCTAAGTGTACAAAATTTTGAAGACACAGACTATACCTCCTACACATTCAAGCATACTGATTCTAAATGTCCCTGTTTTACATCTTAAATAATCAACTTTGTTCTCTTGTCCACCCTGTTTTGTGCTATCTTGTGGCTCAAAATGAATGCCCAGACCTTACTTTCTTCATCTGACTCAACGAAGCACCATCTGAGATCTATTTTTTATAACTTATCTCTATATAAATACAGGATCAAAAACTATTTATTGAGTATATACTTATTATAGGCCCAGCCAGGCTAGCAGAATAGGAACCAGAGAAAATAATGAATTTGTTATTTATTCTTTGCCAATTAAGAAAAGGACTTTGAGATGACTTAAAGCAAAATATATTTATGAATTAAGACACTCAATAAAAGATCAAGGATGAGGATAATTAATGAAATAAAAAACTAACCAAAGCTCTGGGTTTATAGGAGACAAGGGTACAAATGCATTACAGAGTTTTTATTTTCTGATAAAAAGATCATATCAATCTATTAACAGAAACAATCCTCCCTAATACTTAACCAAGACAAATTTATGTTATGGATCTTCATTTTGGGGAAATTAATGTCTTGGCTACAACCTCACTTCACAAGTATCTTACTATATATTACTCTGTTTAAATGGGCTTCCTATTTAGACTATAACCTTCTTGTGGCGGGATCATGTGCTTTAATCTGTTTTCCTAGTATTTCCCCCAGAGTGGGATGTTCAAATGAAAAAATGAATTAATATCTTTAATAGTTTTCTAAACCATTTATTGTTTAGAGGGCAAAATATTCAAACCCAAGAAATAATTTCAATAAAGTCAAACTTATGAGATCCAGGTGGCTTTACTGTGATCTAAATTTATTCACTGAAAAGGTGCTGAAAACCAATAACAAAAAATGAGGAGAGAGAGAACTGACATACATATAGGGGTTAAAAGTCTCCAACTCTGTGGGAGGGGGAGACGAACCATGAGAGACTATGGACTCTGAGAAACAAACTGAGGGTTCTAGTGGGGAGGGGGATAGGGGGATGGGTTAGCCTGGTGATGGGTATTAAAGAGGGCACGTACTGAATGGAGCACTGGGTGTTATACACAAACAATGAATCACGGAACACTACATCAAAAACTAATGATGTAATGTATGGTGATTAACATAACATAATTAAAAAAAAAAGTCTCCAACTCTAAAAGTTAAGAACACAGCAGCTTAGAAGAATATCACTTTGTTTCTCTGGGCACAAAAGGTTTTACACCCATAGTGTGATCATTTCAGAGCCATGAGAACAGGAAAAATGATAGCTCTTCCGACCTCATCTTCTTTATCGCCATAGAAACCTGGCAACCAGTACACCAAAGATAAGTCCTGGGTATCTAAATAACCTTAGAATGCAGTATTCTACTGTATCCCATTCTGATCTAAGCCACATAAATTGGACTTCTGTCTTGATTCATCATTTCATAATTCTTTTGATGTTTTTGCCTACTGCTATAACCTCTTTCTTTCTCAGGAAAGGATTCCATTTCTAAACCCCTAGCCAGTGTTTGAAGCCTTAAACCTTCTTTGTTTATCCTTTTCCCAGTGCTGGATTCTGTTCTTTTTTTCCCCTTTTCCTTCCCTATAATGCTGTGACGTAGGGTATGGTTGGAGAAAAGAGGTACTCTTAGAACCAGTGACTACATTCTATTTACTCATTCATCACCCAATGCCTTGATTTTCTGTTCCCTGCAACCAGATAATACCTCTTAATTTAAACCTGAGTTCACCATGCTCTATTGATGCTTACCCAGTGATGGTTCACCTGCTACTCCCTCCAAAGCCAATCTCTCCAGGTAAATTAGCTCTTCTTGAACCCATTCTAAACTCTACTAATGAGACCTTTCCCCAGATCTGGCTTCTATCTTTGTTCTCTCAAGTTGTATCCCAACATGGATCTAGTATGCTTTGAGTCTGAGTGTACCTGGCTTCCCTGAGTTAATTTGAGTAAATTATTTAATAAGGATTGAAATCTAAGACAGAAGTTAAATGGTTTTGATTGCAAAATTTTTGTCCTCTAAGAGCTCTTTTCAATTTGTTGTGTCAAACCAGAGCTGTCACTGTGGTTGGGAATCTTATTTGGGGAAGAGCTTACATTAAGTGATTATCATAATGTTGTAAGTATAGTAAAAACAGCCTCTTTATTAACTGAAATGTGTTTTTCTACAATCCCCCTTATAAAAGGTCTATAATGGTCAATCATGCTCTCATACCTGCAGTAAAATGCAAAATCTCTCATTAAGATACTTTGTAAAACCAATGAAAAGGAAGTATTTCTTGTAGAAAGATTTGTATCTAACAAATTAATATATCAATTTCTCGGGGTTCTTCTTAACATGGTATTGTGCTAATTTACCAGTTGTTTCCAGGCAGTCTGTTGAATTAACAGATAGAGTGCCCAATCTTGCAGCTGCACAGTCGTAGGGCAATAAGCGCTGGATGCAGCCCATTTATGTGGATACTGAAAAAGCCTCTTCAAAAGGTAATTCTAATGGAGTAATATGGATCCTTTTTCTACGAAAAGATTCTTATTAAAGATTAGTGAAATTTTTCTCCATGTCAGACTTTTGAGCAACCTGATCTTGGTGTGAATGAGGGATATAAGCATTAAGAAGCACACAAGGTCCTTAGTGGAAATGACCTACCAAGAATGGAAACAATCACAAGTAACATCATACTTAATGGTGAAATAATGAATGCTTTCCCCTTAAGACCAGGAACAAAAGGATGTTTATTGTAGCTATTTCTATTCATCATTGTACTGGACAGATCAATTAGGGGGGGAAAAAAAGGAGAGAGAAGAAAAGCAAAGCATCTTGATCAGAAAAGAAGTAAAATTATTTTTATTCAATAATTTTATTCAGTGGTCTTGAACATAGAAAATTCTAAGAAATTCACACACACTCACACACCAGAACTAATAAATGAGTGCAGCAAGGTTATAGGATATAAGACCAACACATAAAAATTGTATTTTTACACTAACAGTGAACCATCTGAAAGTGAAATTAAGAAATAATTTCACTTACAATAGCATGAAAAGAATAAAATACTGAGGAATAAATTTAACGAAAGAAGTGTAAGACTTGTACACTGAAAATAATAAAACATTTTTGAAAAAAGATCTAAATAAATGGAAAGAAAGCCTATGTTCATGGAATGGAAGACATTATTAATATAGCCGTACTCCCCAAATTGATCCTAAAATTCATATGGAAATGCAAGAGACCTAGGATAGCCAAAACAATCTTCAAAAAGAAGAACAAAGTTGGAGAATCCACACTTCCCAACTTCAAAACTTACTACAAAGCTACAATAATCAAGACGGTGTGGTACTGGTATAAGGAGAGACACATATATCAGTGAAATAGAATTGAGAATCCAGAAGCAAATCCTTACATATTTACAGTCAAAGATGAGAAGACAAATCAAAGGGGAAAGAATAGTCTTTTCAGCAAATGGTGCTGAAACAACTGAATATCTGCATTTAATAGAATTATGTTGAACCACACTTCACACAATGTACAAAAATCAACTCAAGTGACAAAAACAAAAACTAGATGAATTCAACTTCATCAAAATAAAAAAACTTCTGTACTTCAAAGGATATCACGAAAGTGAAAAGCTATCCCACAGAATAGGAGAAAATATTTGCAAATCATGTATCTCATAAGGGACTTGTATCAGAATACAGAGAGAACTCTTAGGACTCAACAATACAATGACAACACAAAAAAATGGACAAAAATTTTAAAAGACATTTTCCCAAAGAAAATACACAAATGGCCAATAAGCACATGAAAAGGTGTTCAAAATCATTAGTCATTAGAGAAATGCAAATAAAAACCATAATGAGATACCAGTTCACCCCCACTAGAATAGCAGAAATAAAAAAGACAAACAAAAACAAGTGTTCGTGAGGTTGTAGAGAAATCGGAACTCTCATACATTGCTGGTAGGACTGTAAACACGGGGAGTGATGGCTAATGGGTATTGAGTTTCTTTTGTGAAGATGAAAATGTTCTAAAATTAGTGGTGATGGTTGTACAACTCTGTGGGCATACTAAAAGCCTCTGAATTGGACACTTTAAAAGATTAATTTTATGGCATGCGAATTATATCTCAAGAAAGCTTAATAAATCTTATTTATATCTCAATAAATGTTAATTAACCACAAAATTTTTTAAAGTGAAAAAAAGGAAATAAGCATAGGTAAGCTAATTATTAAAGAAAAGGTAATATTAAACTCAATTGGGGATGAAATGGAAAGCTTCCTAGACTTACTACATACAGTGCTATACAACATTATGAGGATATAGTTATAACTTAGTTTAATAATTTTCTTTTTTGACTGAGAAGACTATACTTTGAAGAGTGAGTCAGAGAGAAGCAATCTTTTCAGTCAGCTGAGGGGCTGAGGACACCAGTAGAAAAAAGACTATAAGAGACTAACACCAGGACAAAAAGGGTAGGTAATACTGTCTGATGTGAAAGAATTGATTAGGCAGAATTCCCATATTAGTCAATATTCCAATGGAGGGTACAAAGAAAGATTAAGTTTACTTAGTAAAAGAGTTATTGCTAGTGCTCACACTCTCTATACAGATCAATTAACTTTGCAAATATTTAAGCCTACTCATGTTATTGCAATATATATTGTTTCCAAACTTGGGGAGGGGTGGTGGAACAAGAACATTGTTCCAGGTAACTGGGGCAAGATAAGACTCAGAGATAAAAAGATAAAAACAAAACTAATTTGTAAAACAAAACTAAAGCTTTCATTTGTGAAACATATAAATACTACAGAAAAATGGGGAGTTAAGTGAGAATACTTTGTGAAAAATCTAGTAAGGAGGGAAATTATTTCACTTGGGAGGGGGAAATGGCATTGGCAAAATGAAAATGAGCACCTCCTGTGGGCATTTGATCTCATATTTAACTACCACTGATTTAATTCCTCAAAACCAGGAATTATCTAATTTAATCCTCAAACTTTGCTGTGATGTGGGTACTTTTAGAGGAGGACGACACACAAAAGGGATCTGACCCAAGTTATCATAATTTTTAGGTATCAGAACTAGGATTCAAACCCAGATCATCTTCTGAGGTTTGTGTAATGAGATGGGGCAACGGCAGTAAGGAAATTAGACTAGAATTGAATTCTACTGGGAAAAAATACAATTGGAAATAAATTATCAGATTATACAGAGGATCTTACAGTTACAGAGAGGAAGCATAATATAGTAGACAATTGGAGCCAATGTGATTCAGGAATAGCATGGTGAAAGGGGTGTTTAAATAATATTATCTATGGTATGCTATATAGTGTGAAATAAAGAGTAAAGACAGCCAGTAGGAAATGGTAGAAGAGTACAATGATATAGTTGTAAAATGATGAAATTAACAGTGGGCAGAGAGAAGAAAAGACATGATCAATATTTCAGAGAAAAATAACTGACAAAATATGTTGGCTGGTTAGATACGGGACAAAAGGAGTGGAGTTAACATAAAAATGAACAAGTGGAGTCATTCCTTCAAACAGTGGTCCTCCTAATACTTATTAAAAATTATGTGAGTATGGGGCGCCTGGGTGGCTCAGTTGGTTAAGCGACTGCCTTCGGCCCAGGTCATGATCCTGGAGTCCCGGGATCGAGTCCCGCATCGGGCTCCCTGCTTGGCAGGGAGTCTGCTTCTCCCTCTGACCCTCCTCCCTCTCATACTCTCTGTCTCTCATTCTCTCTCTCTCAAAATAAATAAATAAAATCTAAAAAAAAAAAAATTATGTGAGTAAAAGTTAAAAAAGTCAAACTCCTGTGAAGTTTATTAACAAATCACATCTGTATATATAATTCTCTCCTTTTCTTTTTAAAACCCTGACTTCATTTCTCATTTATTCATTTATTATTAATCACAATTATCAACTACACAGTATGTGCAAACATTTCTCCCAAATACTTACGTATTGGCATAATCATTGTTTATTATTATTTATCCGTTGTGCTTGGATTCCTTTTATATCCTCTTTGATATGGTGTGCATGGGGGAAGGATAAACTATACCCTTTTTCTTTTCATTCAGCTTTCTGGATCCAATGTCACTAAGCCATAGAGAATCTCCTCCTTAACATCTCGAATGCTTGCTTACTCTCACTACTTCTACGTGGGTAAAGCCCTTCACTGGATCTCACTTGGATTCTTGCAACTAACTCCTAAAATTAGTGTTACCAACAATCAATCAAAAGATAGTATCTACATAAAAATAATATAACCTCCGATTCTTCTCTTTAAGGAGCATAGAAAATAGTTATAGAAACTAAACTAAACGATCTTCCTATAAAATAACTCAACAATTAAGAGAGCATTCCACACAAGTTGTAATCATCCCATACATTAACATGCTGTTTGTATCATGTAGGCAACCAAATCAGAAATTCAAGTTATATTACAAATGGCAACTTATTTTTGCTGTATTACCAATATTTTAAAGTAGGTTTGTAAGAAGTATTTTTGGCCTGAATTACCTTGATACTATTATGGCTCAATTTTTCTTTGTTTTATCCCTTACTTATTCTACCTTTCCTCAATACTTGATTCCCAGTAGCCCACACAACTTTTATCTTTTCCCACTGATCACATTACTACCAATATCTATATACTAGTATACAGATATACTACCAATATCTAATTTATTTGTTCTTTGTAGACAAAATGTAACTGATGCTTCTTTAGGGTCACAGTTAGCTGATGTCACTCAAGGTAAAACTGAATACTTTTAGTCCCATTCCATTTTCTCTTCAGAGTAAATCCAAATCATGCTTCAGGCGATTTTTTTAAAAGACTGACCCAGAGTAGACTGAGCTTGAGTGTCCTCCCACAGTTATGTCCAAAAACTAGTCTTCTATCAGCTGCTGAAGGTCAGCTTAGGCTGCCTGGAGGCTCAGGAGCCCAGCATGGAACAATGGCAGGGAAAGAGCGTTCCCTTCATTCCTTAATTCACATGCAAGTGAGGTGCCAATCAAGTGCTGACAAGCATGGAAAAACCAAAATCAAAAGTGGGTAGAGATACACTTTCAAAAGGAGCAGTTTTCACACATTTTAAGTGATGTTTTTAGTGGTGGTTGTGAACATATCACTAATAATATGGAAAAGGAAATAAAAGCCATAAGAAAAATAATAATAATTTTATATCGGCTAAGATGATTCAATAAACTAATGAAATACATCTGCTAAAATTGTTTAATGTGTTTCATAAAAAAATGTATCAACACTCTCACTTTGGCTAAAGAAAGAAATCTGAATGCAAATTGATTTATTGAGCACTGCAAACATGGACGGTAAGGTGAGCTGAGACTGGAAACTGAGCATTGAGACAAGTAAAGCTAACTTATTTCCAAATAAAAGAAAATTTTAAGGTTGCTTGATTTTGTCAAACTATCAGCTAGAAAGACAAGAGCAAAGCACTTTGAAATGACCAACAATGTAAGCAATGGAATCACTTCATCAAAGTGGCTAGTGAAAGAGATGATGAAAAGCTTAAAACTGTATTGTTTTTAATGACAGTTAATTTTCAAAAATGAGTTTGAATTTTAACAATATAAGGCAAAAGTAAGCTTCATTATTTGTAGATGTCTTTCTGAATGAATTTGGTAAATGCGTTTTAGTTATGACTACTAATTCTATCATATATAACACAGAATTTCTAAAAACAGAAATTTAAGACTTTGTAAATGAAGGTTTAATAACTGTAACTTTGTATATTGGAACTACTTCAATACACAGAAAAGATAACATTGGACAGATACATTACTTTTTAAAATTCATTGCCAACGCATAAAATAGATAGTTCTTCCTGTCTTCCCTTTGTCTTTAATGAGTGAATGCTGGAATTGCTACCAGAGCTGTCTTAACGTCTATTTTTACAAGGATCACACAAAGTTTAGAGAATTAGAAATTTGGGTTGTTACCATATGTCATTATAAATGCAGTGAAAAGGATATTTTTAGTATCACTTTTCTCATTATTTTAGTAAACTGTATACTGTTTTTATGAAGTTAGGTCTAATCAAGTTCCAGGATTTACTACCATAAAATGAGCATTGGTTTTGAAAAGAAACCTCTTAATTATAATGTATTTTTCAGGAGAAACTTAACAATTTAAAATAGGGTATAATCATAAATGTTCTCAGTTTTCAAAACAACAATTAGGAAAATATGAAAGTCCTACAAATATTTTGTGCTCTAAATGTAAAACTAATTTATTTTCAGATATCTATTAGCAGCACATTTAATTTTAACAGTTATTCACAATTTTACTTTAATTAAATGGCAAGATACATTTTATAATATGATAATATGAGAGTGGTACAAAAACAAACTCCATGCATTCAAACATGATACTACAAACTAGGACTGCTCCAAAAAGAAGGGGGATGGAAGAGAGAGCGATTGCAAGAGAGAGGGAGGGAGTGCATAGACAGCCTTTAAGCAGGAGTAAAATTTTATGACAATTCAAAAAAAGTCAAAATTTACTGAAAGGATTTAATGTACATTGAGACAAAATTCTAAAACATAATTTAAGATGTTCACAATTCACTTTTCTGTAAAGTTAATATTAAAATTTGAATCCATGAAAAACAATTTTATACATTACACTAATTTTGAAAAATCCCAAGAGAATAAATATTTGTCAACATTTTAAACACCATGACTTTTCCCCCAAGAATATCAGGGAAAATAGGAAAGAATATTATTCAGCTTTCGGAAAAAAGCAAAGGCTTAAAAATATTTCAATGGTTTTGTTGTTTCTTTAACTATGCTATCTTTTAAAAATCTTTTTGAAATTAAGTAGAAACATAATGGCCTTAAATGTATTAATCAAGCTTTGTCAAAAATTTATGTATAACTCATTAGTGGTTTTAGTTATTGTTATTGTTATTTGCTTAGAGGAATCTGTTTTATTAGGTCAGGAACCACTTTTTCTTCAGTTGCCACCATGTGTATGCCCCTAATAACATACCCCCATTAAAGTTACTTCACAAAAAGTAGCAAATATTATGAAGTTGAGATAATCGCCACTAATATTTTAAAACCTAAACAAGGTACATTACATTAAATAGACTTCTCAGTCCTGGTGTTGCCTGACAGATATGTGATGTGCCAGTGGTTATATTATATTCCTCCTCCCATGCATGCACCTCCTGCAGAGATAGCAGACTACAGAAGCTGACCCTTACTGAGACCATCTTGTCTCTCTGACAAAGCTCCTTTTTAACTTCTTACTTACTGGTTACTTCCTGTGATGGAGAAAAACTTTAGCTCAGCTTGTGATAATTTCACAGGCCCTGAGGACCCTGACCCTAATAGCCTCAAGGTCAGAAGTCAAGTCTTGTTCTGAAACATCTGTGTGCTTTATATTAAAGTGGAACAAAAGTGGAGAAATATCCACCAGTGTGTGACAAGAAGGACAGGCAAAATAGGACTGACACACTGGTCATCTGTTACTCTGTCATCTTAAGTTCATTTTAAAAACTATCCAATATTCACTTAAATTCCAAATTTGATGTACAAAAGGCTTTTATAAACTGTCTTAAAGTAAAAAAAAAGGGGGGGGGAATTTACGTTTAACAGTAATCTGGAATTTGGGTAGTCTTGCAGGCTTTCAGAAATATTTTAAGTTACTCTACAAGCTGATGAAATTTCAAGGTTTAAGTAATTTAATGGCTGACAAAGAAAATGTAAGGTACATTATATATGCTATGTGTGTATGTGTGTGTGTATATAAAGATCTATATCTGTAGGGGCTAGAAGAACTACCTGAAAGACAACATTCACATACTAGTATGTTAAAGAGCTATCTTAAAATATCTATTATATATTAAAATAAATGCAGCAGAATTAAAAGTACTTAAAAATAATTTCTAAAAGTAAAATCCATTTAGTAAAAGATTTAACTTATATATCAATCTTAAGAGAACATAAACATTTGTGAATTTAGGTCAGCTAAAATATTCCCAGGTGTCACCACCAGTTTTATATCTAAATCATGTGGGTGAGCAATAAGGTATGAGGAGGTTGAAAAGGCCATGGAAATATATTTAATTTCCACAACAAAGAGAAACGCACACCAAAGTTTTGAAACAAAAGCTAGACAACAACGTTGTGCCTGCTTTTAATGTTCATGTTAGGCTATTTGGATTTAAAATTATCAAATGCACTTTTATCAAATTAATCACTTTATTATAGCACTGTTACTTCCTTGTAACATAAGGTTTATGGACATGTAGGCATAAATTCTTCATTAGTGCATTTTTGGTATTGATTATATCCCATTAACCATTCATACTGGCACAAGGTGTGGTACTTGTAACACTGCATATGATACAGACAAAATTTTAAAATCTTGATAATTTTTTCTATAATGTACACAATCTTAACTCCAAGAATCAGATTTTTTGAAATGTAAAGATTTTTACAGCCAAACAATGAATTCCACTTAGCAGATTAACGGAAATCTTCTGATAGTTTAAATACTAATTACATGAATTCTTATCAAGTATTAAGTACTGACTTGTGGATATAAAAGTTAGTTAAAGATAAACGAAAGAGTCTCCAATATTCAATAGGTCTCTTGAAATTTTAAACATTTTACAGATAACACATGCTTCAATAGTTGTACATATAACACAGGAAGCAGAATTATCATCAAATGTATGAAAATGCTCTATACTGTAGAAATTAAGAAGTAATGTGTAAATAAAGAATAGGCAAAAAGCTTTCTGGTTAGCAGTGAAAAGCTCTGCCACAATAAAATAAATACACACTTCTTAAGCATTATAAAATTATTTACTCACAATATTTTGTTTTCATCCTTTTTAAAGTAATTTAAGTAATGATATCAATTAAAAGTGAGTGGGGGAGGATAAGCCTGTAAAGAGTTTGGGAATTAAAAACAGAGTTAAATGTACACTCACCAGTTCAACGAAAGCAAGTCCTCCATAGCTGTGAGCAACAAAAAACACATTCTCAGCTGCAGACTGGGCTATGAAATGGTCCCACACATAGATTGCATGTTCTTCAGGAGAACCATTTTCCTAGAAAGAAAACAAATATCATATATTATGTACTGTATCTAATTATTATCATAGTAATCAAAAATTAAATTATATGCTTGCTTACATAGCCTAAGAAATAAGATAGTTATAGCTCACTGAAAATAATACCAATGCAAAAGAACTGCCACTGAAAATTCAAATTAGAGAATAAATTATTCAAGTATTAGTAAATTACTGCTAAGCTTAATTGCTACCATAATCTTCAGAAACAAAATATTCAAAATATTGCATCCTGGTATATCCGAGATATTAAAATATACATGTATGTACTTGAGAATTGTATAGCAGAAAGTTACAGTGGTCTTATGATAGAAGAGTGTAACACTAAAAAATTCAGTTACATTTCTATATTTACATCTGAGAATATTTCTATTATAAGAAATATAAATCTGAATTATTTGATTTTATAAAATTTGAAGTATCTATAAGCTGAAAGCAAAAAATTACTAACAAATACTCTCTATTTAAATTATTTAAAAATATACTTTTTTGTAAAAGTGTTTTCCATACACATTTTATTTCTAGAACTGGGAGAAATCTAAACATATAAACCCTGTATTTCTCCTAACCTCCTAAATCCTAATAAATGTATGTATGTTGCTTTAATTCCAAAGGTTCTATAATAATTTCATTTTGTTGGGGCGCCTGGGTGGCTCAGTCGTTAAGCGTCTGCCTTTGGCTCAGGTCATGATCCCAGGGTCCTGGGATCGAGCCCCACATTGGGCTCCCTGCTCAGCGGGAAGCCTGCTTCTCCCCCTCCCGCTCCCCCTGCTTGTGTTCCCTCTCTCGCTGTGTCTCTCTCTGTCAAATAAATAAATAAAAAATCTTTAAAAAAAAATTTCATTTTGTTGTATTTATTTTGATAGTTGACACATATTGCAGTTAAAGCTTAAACCTGGATAATGTGGGGGAAAAAACCCAAAGAGCTAAATAATACTGATCAAAAAACAAACTGATAAAAACTAAAGAAAATCATGAAAACACTTTGTGTAAGTACTTCCTCGAAGCTTTAACACTAAAGACTAACTCCCTAAAAATGTTATGGTATTAGACAATGAAGACAATTTATTCACATTTTTCATCTTAGAAATTTTATAATATCATATTAAGGTCCAAAACATGACTTCCCTTGCCACCTAGAAGCTATTGTTCCCTGATGTCTAGTTTACCCCAGATTTTTCTTCAGTGCTCCAAATCCATATATCCAAGTGCTTGACAGTCATTTACTTTTTGATGTCCCACAGATAATTCAAACTCAACCAGTTCAACATTGCACTAGAAATTTCCTCTACAATCCTGTGTCACTGTCTTTGCTCCCCACCTCCAGGCAAAATCTGGGCATCTTTTATTTATCTCTTGTTCAAATTCCACATATAATCAATCATTAAAACCCTGTTGATTTTGTCCCCAGCTGTATCCTAAATCCATCCACTTCTCTCTCTTCTCATTTCCTCTGGCTTAGCTCAAACCATTATCATTTCACATGTGGATGACTACAATGGTTCCCAGTCCATTTTTACTGCCTTTAGGATTGCCTACTTAAATGCTCTAATTCTGTAATAAAAACAAACTTTTAAAAATGCAAATATGAACATGTTGCCATGTTATTCACCTCCTGCTTATTAGATGCTTCACAGCTGATTCATTGCCCTCAGGATCAAGTTCAAACTCAGTATGATATTTAAGACCTTTCATAATCTGGCTTCTACCTTCAACTGCATCTCTTAACACTGCTCTGCAATATAAGGTGACCCAAAAGAAACCCTTTTCCCCCAGTAGGAGACCACAGAGAACACACTCTGTGTTCTAATTGCAGGGAACAACTTCCAGTAACCTAATTGTGCCAAACTTTCTTTTCTCTGTGCTATTTCCTTTGTTTAGAAAGTGATTCCTGCGCTCTGCCCTCACTTCACCCATCATCTTCACCCGCATAATTCGTACTTGTTTTTCAAACTCAAACAAGACATCACCTCCTGTCAAAAGTCTTCCCTATCACCCCTAAGGCTGGGTAATGTCCTACAACAACATCTTGTGCATGCTCCCATTATTACACTGAATAATTTGTATTGTAATTGCTTGTTAGATTCTCAGTCTTGAGGCCAAGAGCTCTGTCTTGTTCATTACATCATTAAATTTGTATAATAAATAAATAATGAAAATACAACATTTATCTTCAGGATGATTGCTTACAACCTTGTAGTCATATACTAAAATACAAATATGCTTTTAAAGACACCTATTGGTAACATACATATGAAATTACCCACAGTTAAAGTATATAAAATAAATAAAAATATAAATATAAATAAAAGAATGGTAATTGGAAAGAAATCCATGTAGGGCATTTTTGGCTTTAATAATTTAACTTACATTAGTTTAAAAAGTAGGAAATGGTTATTATAAAAATCAGCATAGTGGTTAACTCTAAGGAAGAGAGACAGAGTTGTGAATAGGAAATAGACTTCCAGTGGCTGGCAGTGGTGCATTTCTTGACTGGAGGGGTAGTTACACAGATGTATTCTTTATAGTTACAGTCAAATTGACTAATACAAACTTAGCACTTTTCCGTATATGTATGTAGAGAGACCACAGAATTTACAAACTTTTGAGAGTGAAGAAAGGTACTATCAGTTATTGTATGAGAAGAACAGGTCTAAATTGGGACTACCCAGAGAAAACACACACCCCGGTCACCCTAATTATATCTTACAATGAAAGAAATGTAAAAACAAAACAGGAAGACAGATAACAGAGGTTCCACCTGCTGACAGTAGGCAGAACTATCTTACATAACTTGATGGATCTAAACATCTTTATACGGAGAAAATAAAAACATAGAGGAGATTACTCTGTCCCCATTAGGTTTTCTGCTGGAAGTAGAGGTGTAAGGATGATAAAAAGTAAGCTATGATTCTGGCCTTTAATGTGTTTGCAATTGCATAAGAGTGTTAACACATAAAGATATAAGGGGTAGTAATGTGTGAGGAGTATTACTTTCTCTATTCCTGGCAGACTGTCTCGTCATCCAGTCCAATGGACCTGTCATAAATCCATACAATGTGCCCTCCGTGAGGTCCTCCATGCTTTCCTCTCACAGTTACCAACTTTTCTGTTACACTGTTGACACCTGATTTGTCCCATCCTTTCCATTCCCAGATCACTTTGGGTCCTCTTACAAGATTCCTAACTATTCTCATTTCTTTTTTTTTTTTTAAAGATTTTATTTATTTATTTGAGAGAGAGAGAATGAGAGACAGAGAGCACGAGAGGGAAGAGGATCAGAGGGAGAAGCAGACCCCCCGCCGAGCAGGGAGCCCGATGTGGGACTCGATCCCGGGACTCCAGATCATGACCTGAGCTGAAGGCAGTCGCCTAACCGAGCCACCCAGGCGTCCCACTATTCTCATTTCTAGTAGATTTTTCCTTTACTGTGTTGGTAGATCAATCTTTCTGAAGGCTGGCCCTGATCAACCACTCTCCAGTCCTAAAAAGTCATTTACTGAAATGGTCCCTAATGCCTACAAAATAACTGGAATTCTTAGCCAACATCTCCTCTAAATCTACCTTTCAAGTCTTCCTTCTCACTATTTCCGGGACCTTATTCATGCTCCAGGAAAATCTGGACTACACATTAATACAGATGATTACCAACTTACAGTGGTTTGACTTAATGATTTTTGACTTTACAATGATACGAAAAAACACACATTCAGTAGAAACTGTACTCCAAATTTTGAATTTTGATCTTTTTCTCAGCTAGCAATCTATGGTACAATCCTCTCTCATGATGCTGGGTGGTGGCAGTGAGCCACAGCTCTGTCAGCCCCATGATCACTATGGTAAATAACCAAAACACTCAACAACCATTCTGTATCTATACAACCTTTCTGTTTTTCACTTTCAGTACAGTATTCAATAAATTACACTTTATTATAAAATATAAAACATATACATATGTTTATAAATTATAAAACAGGCTTTGTGTTACATGATTTTGCCCAATTATAAGCTAATGTGAGTGTTCTGAGCATGTTTAAAGTAGGCAAGGCTAAGCTATGCTGTTCTGTAGGTTAGATGCATTAAATGCATTTTGATTTACAACATTTTCAACTTACAATAGGGTTTACTGAGATGTAACCCCATTGTATGTCAAGGAAGAGCTATAGTCTGAAAACCCTAGACAAAGTTCTACCATGAAAATTCAGTCTAGGATCTCATGGTGCAGCTCTGATTAGGCAAAACTGAAAAGCAGAGAACACATCCAAGATAGCAGTTCAGTAATTCATATATAAAGTGATAAAGACTGTAATACTACTCAGGGTGATAGCAGAGTGAATGGAAAAGAAGGGACGGAATGAGTCATTACAAAGGAACAATCAGCAAAACTTTGTGACTCATAGGATATGAGGGAAACTGCCAATGAGGCCCAAAGGACCCATCTACGACTAGAGGAGAGCTAAGAACCAACAGTTCTTTCCACCATTCACAAATAAGACTACTGTTTTCAGAGATTAGTATCATAGTTGAGTCTTTCTCTCAACAATCTATGGAGTCAATAGCTGTTAAGAGTGGCCTGTCAGCAGGAGGAAAAAGAAAGCTCAAGTATCCATGTGCCCCAAGTGCTTAAACATTTTCAGCCTGATTTTAAGGTTATCAAATTACTCTCTAGCTTTAGATTTTAAAACCAAATGTTCTAAGAACTGAGAGGCAACTGAATAAATGCCTATAATACCCAGTAAAGAGAGGAGGGCATCTATAGTCACAACTAAATAATTACACAAGACTATTCTGAGCCACACTTGCCATCTATTGACCCAAAAATATATAGGGAAGTACCAGCCATTCCTTTTTAGTGGGAGCCCTGTAGCAGCTCCTGTAGCAGACCAGACAGCCTTCCAGGAGTTACTGTCTTTGGACCATGAAATATTAGTTTGGGAGTGAGGGAATCAGACTCACCTTGGGCAGATGCAAGAGTTATCCTGCCTTAAAAGTCTTATATTGCACAGAAGCTAATAACCTCTTGCAATAACTCCATAGGCATGGCTTCCAGGATACCTGCCTGCAAGGAACATGGCCAGTTACAAGAGTTACTAGCCTCAGGGAAGATCAAAGCTTTGGTATTTATAGTTCGTTATAATTTCTTCTAATTCAGAAGCAGTTTACCAATCAGAGGTCATTTTCTACCATAGGCAGTGTTCCGTAGCAACAACGCACTTACTGTGGATGCTATGGTATGCTTCCCAGAATCCCCTTTAGTTATACAGTACTCATTTCCTGAGTTGTTGCAAGTGTTAGCAGTTAACAGCTTTAGCTGAGGCACTCTCTAGGAACTGCTCTCAGCCAAAGAAAGTTATCTAGCCTAAAGTTATGATCCCATCTCTGAGGCAACTTACACCCCATGATGGGTCAAAATGACATGGATCTGTAAAGGCTCTAGCTCTTGCCTCGAGGCAAGACATCTCTGAAAAGCCATCCCAGATCCAGAGATCAACGTGGAGTTAGATGAAGCCTTTGTTCCAACTGTACTGCAATTCAACCTCTTCTGCCAAATTCTATTTTTTAAACTCCCCTACAGGTGCTGATTCCAAGAGAACTCCCCAACAAACTTCCTGCATGCACCTTCAGAATCTATTTTCTGGGAAAACCAATTTAAGACACCACCTTATCAGACTTCCAGGGATATAGAGCTAGAAAGTCAACTAAAGATCAAATTCTCATGTAGAAGGGGAAAAGATTTTGCTAACTTTTGACCCACAATATCTTATAAGAAATACATGGAAAATATATATCTATTTACATATATTATTAACCTGATTATGTTTAAAATTACTGCAAAATATTGTTGGTTCAAGTTTACCTATCACCTCTACTATTAGCCAGGTGGCTTAAATTGAATCCTGTACTATTTCACTGGTTCTTCTCCATCCTGCTATTTCTTTAATCTGCCATGGCACTTCTCCTTCCTTCTAGAATATATGCAATTTGAAGGTAGATTCTGTTTTGGATTTGGATAAGAAGTATAATACAAGGCACGCTATGGGCATTTAATAAGTAACTAACAATATTGTTGACAAAATATTATGAAGAATGTTTCAAAACTAAAACAAAGGAGTATTTACACTCCATTTCAGGAATCTAGCTTCTAATAATCTGCAATGTGGCAAAAGATTGATGCTCGAAGATGTTCATCACTGTCTCATTTATAAAAGCAAAAATCTGAATAAAGCTTAAGTGTCCAATAATGCAGAAATAAATATTTAAGTAAATTATAATTAATCTAAAGAAACATTATAAGCTATTCAATGAGTTTATAAAGTAATATATGCAGTTCATCTAATTTTACATGTGGCATAATTTTCACTCTATTAAGAGGCTTGAAAAAGATAGAAGGAATCAAAAATATTAAAAGCAGCTGAGCTGCCTACAGGTAGTGGAATTATGAGTATTTTCTACTTTTAGCTTCTTCACATTTTTCTGAACTTTTCAAAATTTCTACAAAATACATGATTTTTATAATAAAACAAGTGAATGACAAAGAAATTTAAAAATCCTACTGAATGACTACTGCTGGCTTCTTAGGGGGAATCAGCATCTGAGCAGGGTCTTTACACCTTCATATCTAACAAATATCAAATCAGAAGGGTTGTTTCAAATGGGTTTAAGAGTAAAAAATGATAGCTGAAAGTTTGATAGTAACTAAAGAAACCAAAAACCCACAAAAATTAGAAGAGCATACACAGTGCAAAAGTCTGAAACTACTGTTACTGAGCAAGATGAGTGCAGCACTACATTTAAAGCACAATAACAGACAGAAACGATAGTGTTCCTGAATCATCAAAACAAAGTTAACGATGTTAAATGAATTCCATTTTTTGAAGGACTAGGGACATACAATTAAGGGACAGTTTTATTCAAAATATTATTTTATCAACAAATGGTGTTGGGAAAACTGGATAGTAGCAACATGCAGAAGAATGAAACTAGACCACTTTCTTATACCATACACAAAAACAAATTCAAAATGGTAAAAGGCTTAAATGTGAGACAGGAAACCATCAAAATCCTCGAAGAGAACACAGGCTGCAACCTCTTTGACCTCGGCCATAGCTAGACACGTCTCTGTAGGCAAGGGAAACAAAAGCAAAAATGAATGACTGGACTTCATCAAGAAAAAAGCTTCTGCACAGTGAAGGAAACAACAAAACTAAAAGGCAACCTTTGGAATGGGAGAAGATATTTGCAAATGACATATCTGATAAAGGGTTAGTATCCCAAGTCTATAAAGAACTTATCAAACTCAACACCCCCAAAACAAATAATCCAGTTTAAAAATGGGCAAAAGACATGAATAGACATTTCTCCAAAGAAGACATCCAGATGGCCAACAGACACATGAAAAGATGCTCAACATCACTCATCCTCGGGGAAATACAAATCAAAAGTATAATGAGATATCACCTCACACTAGTCAGAAAGGCAAAAATGAACAATACAGGAAACAAGAGGTGTTGGCAAGGATGCTGACAAAGGGGAACCATCTTGCACTGTTGATGGGAATGCAAACTAATGCAGCCACTCTGGAAAACCGTATGGAGGTTCCTCAAAAAGTTAAAAATAGAACCACCCTACAATTCAGCAACTGCACTACTAGGTATTTACCCAAAGGATACAGAAATACAGATTCCAAGGGATATGTGCACCCTGATGTTTATAGCAGCATTATCAACAACAGCCAAACTATGGAGAGAGCCAAATGTCCATTGACTGGTGAATGGATAAAGAAGATGTGGTATGTGTGTATACACACACACACACACACACACACAAACACATATACAATGCAATATTAGTCAGCCATAAGAAAGAATGAAATCTTGCCACTTGCAACAACATGGATGGAACTAGAGGGTATTATGCTAAGTGAAATAAATCAGTCAAAGAAAGAAAAATACCATATGATTTCACTCATAGGTGGAATTTAAGAAACAAAACAGATGAACATAGGGGGGAAAAAGAGAGAGGCAAACCAGAAAATAGAGTCTTAACTACAGAGAACAAACTGAGGGTTGCTGGAGGGGAGGTGGGTGGGGGAATGGGTTAAATAGGTGATGGGGATTAAAGAGGGCACTTGTGATGGGCACTGGGTGTTATATGTAAGTGATGAATCACTAAATTCTTCACCTGAAAGTAATATTACACTGTATATTAACTAACTGGAATTTAAATAAAAACTTGAAGAAAAATATTATTTAAAAAAAAGGTGATAAAGGAGATAAATCTTAGCTATAACAAAGTTGTCTTTCATATGTGACTATTTCCCAAGGCTTTCACAAAATTATAGCTTTTTACTATTCATTTTTTAAGAGAGCCAGATCCCCACCATTTTGAGATAAAACAAATTCTGCCGAATATTTGCTGCCCCCTACTATATCACTAAAATCCCAATTTTATGAATGAGATGATGGTGTTCTTAGGTAATTTTGTGTTATTTCCAATCTGCAGCCCACACTACGCCCACAACCATTACATATTTACAAACCATAATCTGGAGAGTGTCTATTTTGAAACTATACAGATTTCAATAAGAAAGACTTTCTAATATGCTTCAATTACAGAAATGCAAACATACTAAATCTTCTCTATAGGTTTCTCCATGAATTTCACACCAGAGTTCATTTTGTATTGAGTAACTTCAAGCTGGATGATTTTAGAATACATAAATACACAAAGCGCATGAAAAGAAAAGAAGTGAATCTATTAATTAGAGTTTGCTGGTGCCAGAATGCATAGGATATTTACACTGTGGAACTGGGCTGTACTCAGAGTACAGGTTGGATTTCCTGATGTACTCTTGCCATCATTAATTGTTAAATGCCAAAGAGAAGTGATGCAATAACCAAAGCCTTATCACGTATGCCAGATTCTACTACCTAGTCATTGCAAAGTCTGCATTTATGATGGACTACCTGAGCTGATAACACATGGAATTATCTAAACAACATTTGCATATTTGTGTAATTATTTTCTAAGGTTAATTAGCTCCTGTAAAGCATTTCGCCCTTTGAGACTGCTTGCAGTGACAGGTTCACATATTTTCTGAACCACTGCCAAATCTGACAGATTTTTTTCTTCAGCTAACCTGTTGCTACAAAGTTATAAAATGAAACCTCCTAAAATATATACTCTAAACTTACAACTGATTTTAGGAAAAGTAAAATGAAAGCTTAATGAATTTGAAGGTTTTTTAAATGTCCAATTTTAAAATAAAAATGTCAGAATTATTTTTTTATTTCACATAAATCTTTCTGTGATTATATTGGTAAGCATCTCTACTAAGAAAATTATGAATACTAAAATCTAGCATTTTGGATGTTAAACTAGCACATAACCTATGTCACTACTTTTAGTTGAGTCACGTACGTCACACAATACATACACTCCTACCCCCCCCACAGTCCTTAGCACTATCACTGATTTGCTATTTACACTGGAAACATCAACCAGAGGAAGAACACTAATATAAAATCTACACCTTTTTTTTTTTAATCTACACCTTTTTTTAAGCAAAATTTACAAATTAAGGTGCATTATTTTACAAAGCTAAGACTTTCATTAGGTAAAATGTAATCTCAACAAAATCTAAATGTAGGCAGAAAACCCACGTCAAATGGATTTTTGAGGATGCAAAAATGTACATTACCATCTTGTACCCAACTCATCCACAGGTACAAGATGAAAGAAAATTTATATTTTTAGAAACTGGCCAATCCGGTACTCTTCCAGAAGAAATGAAATACAAACACCATCTGAGCCAAAACCTAGAAAGATACACACAAGGAAATTATGCTTTAGCTTTAAGCTTTTAGATGATTCTGTTAAGTCCTTTGTACATAAACAAAGTATAAATTGTACATTAGTACAGAACAAGCATTTATAAGAATAGTTATGTGTTGGGCGCCTGGGTGGCTCAGTTGGTTAAGCGACTGCCTTCGGCTCAGGTCATGATCCTGGAGTCCCTGGATCGAGTCCCGCATCGGGCTCCCTGCTCGGCAGGGAGCCTGCTTCTCCCTCTGACCCTCCCCCCTCTCATGTGCTCTCTCTCTCTCATTCTCTCTGTCTCAAATAAATAAATAAAATCTTCGGGAAAAAAAAAAAGAATAGTTGTGTGTAAAATATATTTTATGTCACATGAGATGTAATTTAATTTCAATCCATTTAAATAATTAGGATTAAAAATTTATCTTCATTTTGGCATATTTTAAATGTGTGATCTTTAAAAAACAGTGTATGCATTTGTGTTTAACAGTGATTAAAGGACTAGGGGTATGTATGAATGCATAAAAACTAATGCTACAGCATACATACAATGAAAACATTTTCAAAAACAAAGCACCATTATTTTGTTTCTAAATATTAAATTGATCCATATGAAGTTACCAATATTAGACATTTCTGACCCTAAAAAGTGTCAATTTCATAAAATTCAATCTTAAACATAATGAAAATAGACAAAAGAATCAATAAGCTAGAGATATCTTACAGCTATCAACTTTTGCCTTGACATTTTTAGGTGTCAAGATATTACTGACAGCTATCAATCTTAAAAGACAGATTAAGGCTATGTTACTTGTCAATATGGCTACATTAATAAATTATAAATGGCTACAAACAGAACAAAGATAACTGACAAAGGATCAGTATTCAGAACTGTATCAAACATATTTGAATTTTACATATCTTAAGCTTAGCATGCCCAAAAGTAAAATCTGAATTGGTTTCCTGACTCCCCATTACCTGTTTTCCTTCAGTCTTTCTCATCTTGCTAAGTGGTATCTCCACCCACCAGTTTTCCAAGCCAAAACTCTAGAAGTCATCCTTGATGTTTTCCTCGTCTCCTATCTCTCATATTTATCCAATTCAATTTATCATCCAAAATGTTTCTAGAATCCATAAACTTCTCCTAATTTCTGTTCTTACTATCTCAGCCCAAGTTACCACTGTATTTTGCATAGGACACAAACCACTTGAACTGGCTATATCCTCTTCCTCATTTAATGTTTATAATGATATTATGACATAGATACTCCAAATATTCAAGTTTCCAGAGCATAATTTGCCCAATGTCATACAAATTACCAGATTGCAAGCTGACCTGTCTGGTTCTAGCATCTGAACTGCTATGCTATACTACCTTACTACCTATCCTTTTAAATCATACTGGGCTAAATAAACCTTGTTTTTTTTTTTTTTTAAATTTGTTTCAATATAAAGTTTAAACAATAATTAACTAACAAGAAGTTAGTAAAAAATAGATAAGCAAATAATTATGGTCCATTATTTATGGAAATGGTGCCAAATCTTTTGTGATTGGGCCATAATTGCCACAAAATGGGGGTAACCTGGAATGGGAGGCAGCTAGAGCTGGTAGGATTCTTAGATTCCAAAACTATGCTATTAATGAGTTCTATTCACTCTAATAAATTTAGGCTTTCTTCTCTTAGTGCAACCTACAGTGCAATCATAACAATGCTTCTATAGCCCATATTAAGGCAGGTGCAGATTGAAATACTTTATAAATGGTAACTCATTTAACCTGGACAATGTACTATTATTATTCCCATAAGTAGATGAACAGGCAAAGGACAATTAAGAAACTTACTCAAGAAAACTGCTAGTATATGGCAGAGCCAGAGTTCAAACCTAGGTAGTCTGACCCCCATATATGTAATTTTAATCAATGTATACTGCACTGCTGAAATACATTTAATATCCTTCCCACTATGTAGGCATAACCAAAGTTGCTGCTCTTTGCAACAATGAACCAAATGGCGAAGGGCTTTTAAGAAAAAGGGACGAGAATGTTACTTATATAGATAACATGTACAGGTGGGCCAGGTTCATATGAAAAAAGAGTCTTTGTGAAATGAAAAAGCTTGTTTTCTGAAAGTTAAACATATTCTTCTTTTCCTTGAATAGCTTCTACCACCTTATGAGAGAGAAACAACCTAGCTTAAGACCTAGTATTAATTTTCTGCCATTTATTCATCCACAACAAAGAAAAAGGCTAAGTGAAAGAAGCTAGACAAAAAAGGTACATATTATATGATTTGAATGATAGGAAATTCTAGAAAAGGCAAAACTATAGTGTTAAAATGTAGATTAGCAGTTGGCAGGGTCAAAAATGGAGGAGGGAGGAATCTGACTGCCAAAGGACACAAAATAAAGGTTTTTGGGATTATGAAAATGATTTTCTACCATGATGGTAGTGATAGTTACACAATGGTATACACTTATCAACCACATCTAACTGTATACTTAAAATCGGTACAATTTACAGTATATAAATTATATCTCAATAAAGTTGACAAAAAAAAAAAAGAAAAAAAATCAAATGGTAAATCTTTTTTCCTAAACAGAGTTCATGAAACCTACTGTAAATAAAGTTTTATTAGAACAGAGCCATGTTTATGGCTTGTTTATGTATGATGCTTTTGCCTTACAACAGTGGAGTTCAGGAGTCATGACAAAGTCCATATAGCCTGAAGGATTAAATTAGTTACTCTCCAGCTTTTTAAGAAAGCCTGTCGACCCTCGCTCTACATACTTATGATCTCAGTTCCAGCTTAGAACAGCAAATTAAACATCCATATCTGACAGCATTATCTCTCCAAACCCACAAAAACTATAGTAAAAGATTTTTTTTTTTTCTTACAAAGACATAAATCCACAAGGCCTACGAGGAAAAGGCAGGGGAGAAAACACTATGACATTTTGGAAGATGGAGAGCAGACAGAAGAATGGTACCCAATTCAGCAGGTCTAAGAAAGTCAAATCCCAAGCTGGCCATGGGGAAAGCTGAGTATCAACTCCATTTATGCTGCAAAATTCTCTAAAGCACAGGGATAGGATTCTAGTTACCTCAGGATTGAAGGAAAGTAGGATATATGTAATGAGGCTTCCTGAAAGTAGTTGTTTTCCTGTCTTCCATTATCTTTACACATCCTGACAGGAGAGACTTTGAAATGGGTTTATCAGTAACATATGCAAACTGAACGTAGAATGTGGTGATGTGCTTTCTCTCTTTTCCCCCAGCCTTCATCCCTTCTAAACTTCCAGACTGTAAGCAGTCAGATCCTCAGTCTTTAGGCAGAAGACCAGAAGACTCTTGTTTGAGAAATCAAACTGGGCTGACTACACTAAAAGTTCTAAAGACACAGATGAAGAGAGAAAGACAAATACTATGTGATCTCACTTATCTGTGAAATCTAAAACCACAACAACAAAAAACCCCAAAATTGAACTCACAGAAAGAGAGAATAAACTGATGGTTGCCAGGGGTTGGGGGTAGGAGAAATGTATGAAGGTGGTCAGAGGGTCTAGACTTCCAGTTATAAGATGAGTAAATTCTGGACATGTAATAAACAGTATGATGACTATAGTTAACAATACTATACTGTATGTTTGAAAATTGCTAAAAAGGTAGGTTTTAAAAGTTCTCCCCATCAAAAAAAAAAAATGTAACTAAGTGAGCTGATAAATGTGCTAACTTTATTGTGGTAATCATTTTGCAATGTATACATACATAAAATCACTATGTTGCATACCTTAAACTTACACAATTGTTATATTTCAATTATATCTCAATAAAGCTGGAAAAAATTCCAACACACCAAAAGAGAGAGAGAGAGAGAGAATGAGAGAGAGAGATACAAATTGGTGGGGGTGGGAGTGGTGGAAAATTCTCAGCAACTAGATTACTCAGACTGCCTACAGTGAAGCTCAAACATCATAAGCCCCATCCATATGCTTATAGGTTCCAACTAGCTTTTTAATGCCCACTAATAAACATGAACAGACTGCCAAACATTACTGGACATATGAAGAAAGCCTGCAATACAAAATATACACACCAGACTAAACTGAAACTTTGATGAAAGAAGAAAATTTCAAAAACACTACCATTATCTTTAGAGAGATGAGAGAAGATAGTACATGCATAAAACAAGAACAAGTGTATTATTAAAAAGAGATATTCAAAGAATAAAGAATTCTTGCAAATTAAAAGCAAAAACAGCAGAAAGGAAAAATTTGATAGAGGAATTAGATGATTAAGTTAAGGAAATCTAGAAGCAAAAGATATAAAAAATAGAAAAGTAGTAAATCCAATGATAAGTCTAAGAGATTCATCATCCAAAACAGTTCTAGAAAAAAAAAAAAAAAGACAAAACACAAGGGAAGAAATCAACAACAAAATATTTAAGAACATTTCCCAGAACACTAGCTGCTAGAATGAAAAGGCTGGCAAAGTACCCAGTACTGGGTAGTTTGCATGAATGGAGAGCTATATAAAGGTATATCACTATGAAATTTAGAATCCAGGAATAAAGAGAAGATTCTATAATTGTCAAAATAGAAAAATGGTTAGGATTCAGAACAATTCTGGAGTTTTCAATAGCAAAAGAAGAATCAAGAACATGATAAAAAAAAAAGTCTTCAAAATCTGAAAGGAAAATAATATCCAACTTATAATTCTATAGCCAGCCAAAATATCTTCAAATATAAATATAAGCTAAAAACATTTTCAGACACACAAAGATGAAAAAAATTGTATCTCATTACTCTCTCCTAAAGAAACAACTGGAAGATGTGCTCTTTCAAAGTAAGAAATAAACTAAGAAAAATGAAGAGATGAGCTATAGAAAATAGAAGAAATAAGAAAGTGACAATAGGAATCTTCAAAAAAATAGTGAAGGAAGATTCCAGGATGATAGCTGCACATGAGATGCAGTGGGCAACCAGACTAGGTGGCAGTAGTGCGACTTAAGAGACAGATATGCTGAGGACTGTCATCACCATGACCCTCACTACCACCACATCATCATCATAAAATATAATGACCTAATGAGTCTGACCTAGATTTCTATTTGTATTTGGCTTCTCCCAACCATACACTGATAAGATTCTTGTCCCCTATTCATGCTTTTTCGCTGTTTCAGCTGAGGATACTAAATATACCTCACAAAAGCATTGTATTTTCACTAAATTAGGAGCTAGTGGTAGACCAAGGGAAGCTGAGAAATACGAAATACAGAACAGCACACTCCTTCTAGTCATTTTTCTGCTGATTTTCTCTGCTAACTGCTCCAACTATGGAAAGCCAAGTTTTTCAAGACTACATTGTTCCTTGACTTTCCTGTAAAAGGGCTATAGTAATGTTGAGGGAAGTTGAGGTCAGAGAACAATCCAAAGTATCTGTTCAGCTTATCTTCTACTATGGGCTTTCATCTAATATTAACAATATTTTCCTTTCCTTATACAATATTTATGCCTGTGCTTACTGCTCAATATTTCAAGTTGAACAACACATTATTTATGAATACATACAGTAATGGTAGGAGTTTTACTCGATGTACTGCCCAGTATCTCAAACCCTAACCCCACAAAATTGAAGAACTCATTCTCCCATCTGCTTTGAGTGTCGATGGCTGACAGCTCTTGCAGCCAAACCACTCACTCCTGCCATTGATTTCAGGGGAAAAGAACTAACATGCCCAAGATTATGCCTCCTTTTTGAAGGGCAACTGATTCCAATGGCTGGTTAGTGCTGGCTCCCTTGCCCCAGTTTGGGAGAATTATCTTTGATCCCTATGAAGGCCAACTATGATTCCTTCATTCCCTACAGGTGTTTATCCTGAGAATAATCTCCAGTAAATCTCCTACTGGCTCATTAGATAATTATGCTCATCTCTTTATCAGTCGGCTTCTAAGGGAATTTGATCTATGACAGTTGGTTCCAGTGAGCAGTCTGAAAAAGTTGACTCTAAGGTAGAAATGTGGAGCTGAATTAGCTGCTCACTGGCTAGCCAGCAACAAAACCTCAAAGCCTGTAGTAGGTGGAATATTGATAACCCTGGCATACAGTAGCAGTGCAACCATTCAAAACTTTCATCAATAATGAACTGGAAGTATATACTGGTAGAAAGGAATACACCAGCAGGTACATGTATTGGCACTGAAAAGTGTATCATTAATAAGATTATAGAACTGGATGGCCATTTCCAAGGGCAACAGATGTTTTTTGGGGGAAAAAAAAAAACAGTGAAAGGCTGAGAGTGATTAATCAGCACAAGACTAACAGTGAAAGCCAGAGAATGTCCTCAGCAGCATATAAAGAGACTCTCACCTTCTGCAGTAGGAAGGCAAAAGAACCCAAGGAGTAGGCCCAGTACTTTTGTAATAGTAGAGCTCCAGAGAAAGCTGGACTCTCAGGTGTGCAATGTGGGGTTAGGGCCCTAATTCACAAGGAGTGGGACCATGAGACATGGAGTGGAGGCATCCTAATCTCTTAAATCCCCAGATTCCCCTGAACCTTCACAGGGCCTGCAGAAGTAGCCCATGCTTTGGAGTTAAAAGCTAGTGCATGCCTGAAGATGATGCAGAAGCCACTGCCTTTGCCAGACATGTGCTTCCTTGACCCCCCCACTCTCACTCCCACTTCTGACCCTAGCCCAATAACTAGGATAAAGCCACAGTATACCCTATCCAGGGAAGTGCTGGGCCTCCTAAGAGAGGAAAGGGACAATACCATGAAGGAGTTGCAGGGTTTAGTCAATACTTACATGCAGGAGCAAGGGCAGTACATACAAAGATACTGGATCAAGGAGGACAGAGCATTCACTTGGATAAGGAGAGTTTATTGATACATAAATACTTTCTCAGGATACAGGATTTAATACCTGTCTAAATTTTCTATTGCTGCACTAACACATTACCACAAACTTAATGGCTTAAAACAACACAAACCCATTATCTTATACTTCTGTATAGCAGAAGTCTGATATAGGTCACACTGGGCTACCTACAATCAAGGTGTCCTTTCTGAAGGTTTTTTTTTTTAATTTTTAAAAAAGGTTTATTTATTTATTTTAGTTGGGGGGGGCAGAGGGAGAGGGAGAAACTCAAGCAGACTCCACGCTGAGCATGGAGCTGGTTGTGGAGCTGGAGTTCACAACCCTGAGACTATGACCTGAACTGAAACCAAGAGTCGGATACTTTACTGTGCCACTCAGGTGCCCTGCCGTTCTGAAAGTTTTAAGGGAAAATCCATTTCCTTGCCTTTTCCAGTTTCTAGATGCTTCCCCCTTGGCTTACAGCTCCTGTCCTCCATCTTAAAGCCAGCAGCCTTGCACATTTCTGACAATGCTTCCACAGTCATAACTCTTTCTCTGACTCTCATTTTTGCTTCCCTCTTCTACTTTTAAGAACCCTTATGGTAACATTGGGCCTAGTTGATTAATCTAGGATAATCTCCCTATTTTAAGGTCCTTAATGTTAACCACATCTGCAAAAAATGTTTTTGCCATGTAAAATAACATACTCACAGGTTCCAGGGATTAGAATGTGGGCCATTTTATTGGAGACCATTATTGCCTACCACAACATCCTAGTATGAACTCTGAGAGACGGGGATAATTCCTTGGTAGGATCACTCTTAGAAGTCTGCAGAAAGTAATGACCTATACTAAGTGAAGACCTTGTGTTACATTATCATAACTCACCACTGAGTGTCCATCACAGAAGAGGCAATAAACAAAAAGACAAGAAGGCTTAGCCAGTTTACATCCGTCAGACTCTGATAGCTGGCTAACTCAGAGCTGGCACAATCAGTGCATGAATGGGGAAGCCAGAGTCTCAAGGGTAGATGTGATGCATAGGCCCACAAGCATGCATGCATTTCACTCACCAAAGCAGATTCAGGTACTACCATCTAATGAATAATTCAGCAGAGTGAGAGGCAATAGAAATACCTTTGGAGTGTGTGTGTGTGTGTGTTGGGGAGGGGTAAGGTTAGAAGACTATTTGATAACCCTAAAGGTAATGAGCATTACGAGAGCACAGTGAAGATATGTCAAGAATTCCAGACAGTTCATAAGAGACTCTTAATCTCGGGACACAAACTGAGGGTTGTGGAGGGGGGTGGGAGGGATGGGGTGGCTGGGTGATGGACATTGGGGAGGGTATGTGCTATAGTGAGTGCTGTGAATTATGTAAGACTGATGAATCACAGACCTGTACCCCGGAAACAAATAATACATTATATGTTAATAAAAAAAACAGTAAAAAAAAAAGTAAATTAAAAAAATAAAGAATTCCAGACAGTTCAGTCTAGAACATTCTCTAAACAAAATGGAATAGTCAGAAGCTAAGTATGACTCCTAGGATCTATATCTGAATCTAAAGCTATAATCATGATATAGCAAAAACTCACGTCAACCTGTGTCATCAAGAAAAGGTTAGATTATTTTCAGTATGCTCTCTTTAGGAAAGTAAGGCATTACATACATAGCACCTTTTACAGAGATTTAAGGGATGATGGAAAGGAGGCAATCAGGGAAGCAGGGATTTTCTGGGGGTCCTGCTTTTGTGTAGGCAGGACAATTATTGTTAGGCATCAGTGGATCAAATGTAAATGCTTATGATTTGATATCCCTGCTTTATAAGACATGTTAACCAGATGATCTGTGATTACACTATGAAAAATGAAATGAGTAAACTGCTTTCAAAGAATAATTTTAGGGGCGCCTGGGTGGCTCAGTCATTAAGTGTCTGCCTTCGGCTCAGGTCATGATCGCAGGGTCCTGGGATTGAGCCCTGCATCAGGCTCCCTGCTCCGTGGGAAGCCTGTTTCTCCCTCTCCCACTCCCCCTGCATATGTTCCCTCTCTCGCTGTGTCTCTCTCTGTCAAATAAATAAAATCTTAAAAAAAAAAGAATAATTTTAAAACTATGCAAAGATCATTTGCAATTGCCAGAGATAATATATTTATCTATCTAAACACATGTGTGTGCTCCCTCCCTCTCCGACCCACTATAGGACTTCAGTTCTTCAGTGCTGTTTAACCAGCTTTATGTCTTTGAGTGGTTACTTACCCTCTTGGATGCTCAAAATCCTCAGCTGTACATGAGAGGTTAACCTGGGAGACCTCTAAAATTATACCTCTTTCTAGTAAAGTTAGAGCAAAAACTTTAGGAACAAAGAGAATCTGAGTTACTATCTCATAGGATTATAGGCTAGGGAGGTTGAACAGATGCAAAATAAAAAACCTGACAAGCAGCATATAGTAAATGTTTTAGCCTTCAAGATATACTACAAAAATGTAACTAACTTATTTATATACCTGAAATAATGATTTACTTTGTTATAAATTAACTTCTGAAAACACCTTGAAAATATACTAATAAAAACCATATTAGTTTAAACATATTATAATAACTTCTCTGTGTGTTATAAAACCTAATTCATTCAAAGAAATTTGGATATTCTAAATTTGTGAAAAATTTGAACTGAAATACTATTTTAGTCTTTTAATTTAATTTTAATTCTGGTATAGTTAACATACAGTGTTATATTAGTTTCAGATGTACAACATAGTAATTCAATAGTTCCACACATTACTTAGTGCTCACCAAGATTAGTGTACTCTTAATTCCCTACACTTATTTCACCCATCTCCCCACCCACCTCCCCTCTGGCAACCATGTTTGTTCTGTACAGATTAAGAGTTTGTTTTTTTGGTTTATCTCTTTTCCCCCTTTGTTTTGTTTCTTAAATTCCACATGAATGAAATCATACGGTATTTGTCTTTCTCTGAATGGCTTATTTCACTTAGCATTACACTCTCTAGATCCAACCATGTTGTTGCAGATGGCAAGATTTCATTCTTTTTAATGGATGAATAATACCGCATTGTATATGTACACCACTTCTCTATCCATTCATCTATTGATGGGCATGGGCTGCTTCCATAATTTGGCTATTGTAAATAATGGTGCATAAACATGGGGTGCACACATCCATTTGAATTAGTGTTTTCATATTGTTTAAGTAAATACCCAGTAGTGAGATTACTGGATTGTAAGTAGTTCTATTTTTAATTTTTTGGGGAACCTCCATAATGTCTTTCATAGTAGCTGTACCAGTTTGCATTCCTACCAACATTGCACAAGGATTCCTTTTTCTCCACATTCTGACCAACACTTGTTGCTTCCTGTGTTTTTGATTTTAGTATTTTCCAACAGGTGTGAGGTGATACCTCATTGTGGTTTTCATTTGCATTTTCCTGATGATGAGCATGTTTTCATGTGTCTGTTCGCCTTCTGTATGTCTTCTTTGCAGAAATCTCTGTTCATGTCTTTTGCCCATTTTTTAAATTGGATTATTTGTTTTTTTGGGTGTTGAGTTGTATAAATTCTTTATATATTTTAGATATGAACGCTTTATAGGATATGTCATTGGCAATATCTTCTCCCATTCAGGCTTTTAGTTGTATTTTGTTTTTTGTTGGTTTCTTTGCCGTGCAGAAGCTTTTTATTTTGATATAATCCCAACAGTTTATTTTTGCTTTTGTTTCCCTTGCCTCAGGAGACATATCTAGAAAGACGTTGCTACAGCCAATGTCAGAGAAATTACTTCCTTTGCTCTCTTCTAGGATTTTTATGGTTTCAGGTCTCACACTAGGTCCTTAATCCATTTTGAGTTTATTTTTGTGTATTATGAAAGAAAGTGGTCCAGTTTCATTCTTTTGCATGTAGCTGTCCAGCATTCCCAACAACATTTGTTGAAGAGACAGTCTTTCCCATTACCTATTATTGCCTCCTCTGTCAAAGATTAATTGGCCATATAATTTTGGGTTTATTTCTGGGCTTTCTATTCTGTTCCATTGATCTATGTAAATATTTATGTGACAGTACCACACTGTTTTGATTACTACAGCTTTGAATGGGATTGTGATACCTCCAGTTTTTTTTCTGGAATTGTGATACCTCCAGTTTTTTCTTTCTCAAGGTTGCTTTGGCTATTCGGAGTCTCTTGTGGTTTCATACAAATTTTTGGATTGTTTCTTCTAGTTCTGTGAAAAATGCTGTTCGTATTTAGATAGGATTGAATTAAATCTATAGACTGCTTTGGGTAATATGGACATTTTAACAATATTTGTTCTTCTATTCAATATGCATGGAATGTCTTTCCATTTCTTTGTTGTCCTCAATTTCTTTCATCAACGTTTTAGAGTTTTCAGAGTACAGGTCTTTCACCTCTTTGGTTAAGTTTATTTTTAGGTATTCTATTATTTTTGGTGTAATTGTAAATATGATTTTCTTAATTTCTCTTTCTGTTGCTTCGTTATTTGGGTATAGAAATACTATGCCTTTATGTACATTGATTTTGTATCCTGTGACTTTACTGAATTCATTTATCAGTTCTAGTAGTTTTTTGGTGGACTTTAGGCTTTTTTTTTTTTTTTTTTTTTAAGATTTTATTTATTTATTTGACAGAGAAAGACACAGCGAGAGAGGGAACACAAACGGGGAGTGGGAGCGGGAGAAGCAGACTCCCTGCCGAGCAGGGAGCCCGATGCGGGACTCGATCCCGGGACTCCAGGATCATGACCTGAGCCGAAGGCAGTCGCTTAACCAACTGAGCCACCCAGGCGCCCATGGCTTTTTATATGTAGTATCATGTCATCTGCAAACAGTGAAAGTTTTACTTCTTCCTTATCAATCTGGATGCCTTTTATTTCTTTTTCTTGCCTGATTGCTATGGCTAGGACTTTCAGTACTATGTTGAAAAAAAATGGTGAGTGGACATCCTTGTCTTGTTACTGATCTTAGGGGAAAAACTCTGTTTCCCCCCCACTGAGTATGATGTTAGCTGTTAGGTTTTTCATATTTATTATGTTGAAGTATGTTCCCTCTAAACTTACTATATTATTTTTTTTATCATGAATGGATGTTGTACTTTATGAAATGCTTTTTCTCAATCTATTGAAATGATCATAAGATTTTATCCTTCCTCTTATTGTTATATCAGGATTGATTTGCAAATATAGAACTGCCCTTACAGTTTCAGGAATAAATCCCATGTGATTGTGGTGAATGATTTTTTAAATCTATTGTTGCATTTAGTTTGCCAATACTTTGTTGAGAAGTTTTGTACCATGTTCATCAGAGATATTGGCCTGTATTATTATTTTGTGTGTGTGTGTGTGTGTGGTGTCTTTATTTGATTTTCGTATCAGGGTAATTCTGGTCTCATACAATGAATTTGGAAATTTTCCTTCCTCTTGCATTTTTTTGGAAAAGTTTGAGAAGAATAGGTATTAACTCTTTTTTTTTTTTATAATTTTATTTTTATTTATTATTTATT
>NC_138375.1:75553569-75570928 GCF_054177405.1 Leptonychotes weddellii | reverse complement strand
AAGAAAAACAACCAATGGTGTTTGTGGCTAATGATAAAAATTGAGCTTTCTTGCTAAAATTAAAATTTGGGGAAACTTGTATCCTCTCTGATGAGTTTAATACTTTTTCAATTCTTAAAATCTTTGTAGATTAGATTGGTAGTAATATTGATAGGATTTTTTGATACTACATAATAAAATATGTCAACATGTGGAAGATCTGCATAACTCAATGCAACATTATTTTCCAAATGACCAATACATGATGTTATAAAATCATTCATGAGTAAAAGATCCATCCAAAGTACAACAACGACCAATGGATTTTCATGAAAACAATACAAAAAAATACTTAGTGATGTGTTTTAGATTCATACAGCAAGTAATCTTTAAGAAACTATTTCTTAGGATACCTGGGTGCCTCACGTCTGCCTTCGGCTCAGTCGTGGTCCCAAGAGTCCCGCATCGGGCTCCTTGCTTAGCGGGGAGCCTCCTTTTCCCTCTGCCTGCTCTGCCTGCCGCTCCCCCTGCTTGTGCTCTCTGACAAATAAATAAATAAAATCTTAAAAAAAAAAAAAAGAAAGAAACTACTTCTTGTTGAGTGTTGGTGAAGCATCATAGAATATATACAATTATCTGAAAAAGCTATTAAAATTCTGCTTCCTTTTATAACTGCATATCTGTATGAGGCCAAATTTTCTTCATAAATGTTGATGAAAAACATATCAGAAGAGAGTGAATGAAGAAACGGAGGTGGAATTCAGCTGTCTATTAAGCCAGATATTAAAGAGACATTTTTTTAAATGCCACACTTCTCACCATGTGTTTTTGCTTATTTTGAGAAATATAGTTATTTCTCATTAAAAATATGTTATTTGTGTCATCATATAATGGACTTACTGGTATATTATTTTTTATTTTTAAAAAGATTTTATTTATTTAATTGCTATGTTCAGTTAGTCAACATATAGTACATTTATTTATTTGAGAGAGCGAGCTCAAGAGAGCTAGTGAGCATGAGCGGGAGGGGGGAGGGCAGAGGAAGAGGGAGAAGCAGACTCCCTGCTGAGCAGGGAGCCTAACAAGGGGTTGATCCAGGACTCCAAGGATCACAATCTGAGCAGGAGGCAGACGCTTAACCGACTGAGTCACCCAGGCACCCCGGACTTATTGCTATCTTAAAATACATATTTATATTTATGTTTTAAGATTTTATTTATTTATTCAAATGAGCGAGAGAGAGAGAACAAGTGGGGGGGAGGGGCAGAGAGAGAGGGAGAAGCAGATACCCCACAGAGCAGGGAGCCCCAAGCAGGGCTCGATCCCAGACAGACACTTAACTGACTAGGCCACCCAGGCACCCCTAAAATAAATATTTAAAATTTTTCTCAGATTTAATTCTTTTTGTGGTATCAATTGGTATAACCCACATAAACAAAAACACTTAAGTGACTTTAATAATGTTTAAGCATGTAAAAGGGTCCTGAACCAAAGGTTTGAGAATCAGTGATTATAAACCAATCGGAAAGACCTCATTTGGCCATAATTCTCCCCATACTTCCCAAAAAAAGAGGGTAAAGAGAGAAGAGAAAGAAAATGGGATATACTGAATAGTAGGTATCCCACTGGTTGTTTTCATACACATTAATTTACCTTATTTATCCCTTACAACAGCCTAATAGCTACAACTATCCTTAATTTACAGATGAAGAAACTGAAAGTCAGAGAGAGGTGGCTTGTCCAAAGTCACAGCTTGTGAAAGAATTAAGATCATTATAGCATAACTCTGTTTGATTCTGAATTCTTTTTCTTTCCACTACATTATACTTACAGCAGAATTCCTCACCAAATTTGGCCAATAGCCAACCAAAACAAATAAATGCAGAGCTCTGGTCTTTATTGTAATTTCTGTTCTAAATCTAAAGATCTAATTATTTTACTGATTTCGAATTCTTTTTTGGCTTGTTTTTACTGAATTCAAAGAATGCTGGTATACATAATACTGAAGTGGATTTAAAGAACAATGTACTAATTTTCTGAGTGTAAGCATGTATCAGTCATACATAGTATCACAGTTCTTTCAACCTTGTGCTAGTCAATTTCAAAGAGCAGATTTATATAATGAAAGGTCTGTCTCTTCTGCTTTATAGGTTCATGTAAGCGAGCATTTATTCAAATATTCATTCATCAAATATCTATTAAAAATCTACTGTTTACTAGGCTTTGGCAGCATGAAACATGAAAATATAAAGATTGATTTCTGATTACTTAAAATAGAATCATGGCACTTTAAATGCTTTAAAATTAAACAATTTTGTGGCTACTCTCTCTGTAATCAGGTTTGATTAGTTTCCCTTTTAAATGAAAATCTTAATATGAAGAAACTAAGGTATCCTTAGTGAACATTTAATGATTATATTTTAATATTGCTTTATTGAGTTGCTAGAAAATGCAAGTGCTATTAATAACGATCTTTTTATTAGGGGCTAACTTTTGTCAGGTGGGATCCATTTCCCTTCTGACTCCAGGTGGAGCCATTCAGCTAAAGTGACATTCCCAATTTCTGTCACCATCCCTCACTCTTTCCCTCCCACAGGGGGAGTGATTTGCTTGCTTAGTTAGTACATTTGGGGGAAGAAACAGAATGCTCCACTCAGCCCTTCTGGGCATCTTTCAAAGCTACTTGCAAAAAGGATGCATTCCAACTTGCTTTCTACCTTGTGAAAGGTGAAGTGGGTGCTTGGAGGACAGATGAAAATGTGTTTCAGAGGGAAATATATTAGGTAATCTAAATTTAGTCACAGATCTAAGCCACATTTTCCATTTGAACTATATCAGTTAATAAAGCTGGTGTTTGTTGATATCCTGTTGTCTGATTCCTTTGTCACTGGGTCCCACATTCAGGAAGGTAAGATAGACATATTATTTTTGGTACAAGGTAATGAAAGGTATAAAAGCTGGGGACCTCGAGAATTGGATACTTTCTTAGTTGATTATGAACTTGAGAGAAGACAGAAGTTATTTATTAGCTCTGAAGCCCCAACACGGTGTATCAGAAACCACGTTCACTTTACATATATTATTATCATTCCATTTTTTCAGACCAAAAAACTGAGACATTGGGAAGTTAACTTGTTTGAGGTCACAGTATATTAAGTGGAAAGAGCTGGGATTCAAATTCAGGTCATTCAAATTCTGCACTTTTAATCTCATTTCCATACTACATCTCTGCAATGGGTATGATTCTGAATGTTATTCAGACACTAAAAACAGAAAATAAAAATAATTATTATCAAATCTGCCTTCAATGACTACCAGTTTCAAGTTCATTTGGGAAAATGTAAATGTTTTGGAATGTAGAAAATGTTTAAAATATAAATTCTTATATTGATTATTAAATTACTATCTAAGCCTATTCTTTTTTCTTTCCAGTTATATATTAAAAGATTTAGGGCTAAGGGGAAAAAAGGGAAGAAAGAAAAGATGCGGTGTGATGGGGGTACTCAGTTTCAGAGGAAAGCAAAATCCAGTATGAACAGCAGCAGCCCCTGGTGGTCTAAGGGGAAAAAATAGTGTATCTATAATTATGGGGGTAGAAATATGTTTTTAAAAAGAATATATGTACATATTTAGCCATTTGACTCAGTTCTCAACCCAACACGTTAAAAATCAGATGCTTTAAAAAATGATCTGTTGGCAAGATGCTTGTTAAAATTTTATCAGTTGAAATATTAAAATTCATTATGAATTAATTAACACATTATATAAAAATAAAATGTTTTTGTTTCATCGTTTTACAAAGTACTATAACCAGTGGTGATTAACACTGGGAATTTTGTGTGTCTTGCTATGTGTTGCTCAGAAAGAAACTAAATTTATAGGATTACCACTAAATTGATGACATTTTCTGTCTTCACTCTTGAATTCAGTTGGCAGATGTTTTTGAGAACAAAAAATTCCATCTTATTACAAAACATATTAAGCAGGTTTTCCTGCCAGGCATGTCTGACATGATGTTTATTGCCTAGACCAAATCAATCCCCTTAATAAGCCATAATATATGCCAGAAAGTACATTATTTCATACTTAAGGAAAGTTGCCACATGAAACAGTAAGTACTTTGATCTCTCAAGCTCTGCTTCTAATGCATCGAAACGTGCGACATAATCCAATAGTTAGTCATATCTATTTATACTCATTTAGTATGTAAAATAAAACTATGCTTTGCTAATCTTAAAGTTTTAGGCCTGGATTCTACTTTATTTCTGCCTGTCTATAATGGATATTTACAAAATTTGAAAGGAGATTTTGGCTTTTTAACAGATTCCAGAAAAAAAGAAAATTCAAATACTTAAATATACAAGGAAAATAAAATAGTTCCAGAGATTAGACATTCATTGACTGTAATATAAATAAATTAAAATTTGGTTGCTAAAACACTAGATAGAAATGACTCCAGTGGCCCTAGCACAGAAGAGAACAGGTTCAGAGAAGAAGATGGGATATTTATTAGCCTTCAGCAGTATTCTGAACATAATCCAAGTCAGAGCATCAAAAACATATTTTTTGAAAGAAAGCTTCAGTTTATCAGTTGGCTGTTTCTGAACAATTGCAAAAATTCACATAAATGCTGAAAAAATCCGTCAGAAAACTAGACACCAAATATCTCTCATGTTAAGGGATAAGATTTTTGATGGATGTCAACAAGCAATCAAGCCATAAATATTTGAGTATCTTCAGTGTGTAATGCCAGGCTTTGCCAAGATTCTTATTCTGTAAATGTCTCCTCCACATTTGGATATTTCCTTCTGTGGCCATGTAATTTCCTTCCCCCTTCCCCTCGCAGCATTTTTTTTTTCAACCTTCTGAGTCTAATCTCTCTTATTTACTTCCTATCACCACAGCCCACAATTAAGTCTCTTAGGGAAGAGATATTTAAGCGGTTCCAACTCAGTATTACATATATCTGCATCAAGTCACTTTTGCCTATATTCCACCTACATACTGTAAAGTGCTTTTAAATGATCTTCCTTAGTCTGAGTACTTGTCCTCTTATGCTCCAGTTTGATACCAGAATAACCCTCATTTCTATGCTGCAGGTCACATTATCTAGCTATCTTTAGACTAAGGCCTAGTCTTTTTGCTTTGGTCTCCTTGCAGGGGATTGGATTCTAGTGAGTGGGTTTATTATCAGTTCCTGACTCCTCATAGTATGCTCTGTACTATTGTAAAAATTAGCTCATTTCTGTTTATTCTTAAGGAATGACTGATAAAGTATGCTCAAAGACCTACAATATTATGGGGAGTGGAAAGGCATGAAAGATAAATATTAATAATATTATGAAACAAAAACACAAGAGATATCTCAGGACAGCAAATGATAAATTCCATATAAGTAAACCAATCACAGTTAACTTCCATGAGTCACTGTAAGGAGAGGTCACTGATTATGGTGATATGAAAAGGTGAGATTTCAGCTGGGCACTAGAACATGGATAGAATTTGGATGAAGGAAAAGAACAGGAAGCAAAGTTACATAAAGCACAAAGTGTGTACAGCAAAGAACAAGTATAGCAGCCTGGCTCTACTCTTATGAGCAAGGCTGCAAAACAGAAACAGCAGTAGGTCATCATGAAACATTTCCATTTTGACCCAAATATAGTACCCTGATGATAGAGCTAAAAAGGAAAACAGGATATCCCACTTTTATATATTCAGATGAAAAGGTATAGATCAAGGTATTAAATAAATCTTGAGAAACTGACTTCTTATTATCAATTTTTGTAATATTTTCTCAGCCACTGGACTGGGTAGGGGACCAACATTGTAATTTTTTGTTTGTTTTGGATTGTTTGAATGAGTTTTCTCACAATCAAGTAGCATACTTTAATGATGCAGGACATATTAAAAAAAAAAAACAGTAGTAGTTTGGGATTTTAATCTTGGCTCTACCACCTTACTTACCAAATAAAAATTTATTATGAAGACTCTGTTCTGACCCCTGGGGATATAACAGTGAGCAAAGCAGACTAAGTCCCTGCTCTCATGGAGCTTACATTAAGAGCTACGTGACTTTGGGGAAATTACTAAGTTTGACTCATGGTCTTCTCATGTAAAACTGGATCAATATTAGTGATCCTATTAAAAGAGACTATGTATGTATACACATACATATAATGTAATCTATTTATGTGATTTATTATTTATGTTTTAAATTTGTATTATATATGAATTGTTTATAGATATTTAACAGCATCTATTAAATAACTGATCAAAAATCTATTAATCATCAGATGTCATTTACTTTATATCATGCTTCTTTTATTATAATTGTTTTAATTTTCATATTTCATGTATATATTTTGTTTCCAACTGGTTAGAACAATGTGGTAAAGAGGAAAGGGAGAAAGAATCTACAATTAGAAGTCCTGGTTTCAACACTTAGTTCCACCATTTACTAGTTATTTGATCCTAGACAAAAATGAGCCATCTGTGCATCAGTTTCCTTAACTATAAAATAAGGATAAAACTATTTGATCCACTTACCTCATGGGATTGTTCCAAAGAATAGATGATCAATTTCAAAATGTAAATAGTTAAGAAGTATATAAATTAATGCTAATTTATCCCCATCACATACCATGCTCTGTGTCTGAAAATTACAAACACTTTTTGGAGACATGTATTGGAAAGGAGAGTACAAGAAGTCACTTCTCGAGTGGGTCAAAATTACCTAAGAATTAAGACACCTTATACAACATGAATCATTCTTCTCTTTCTCAACCACCGGATCACACCTTACTATCTAGAAGTATGTTTGAAGAGTACCAACTTAACTCTGCTATTTTGCACAATTATAGAAGATTTTGAGAGAAAGGAAAAGTGACATTTTATTAAGGAAAAGTGACATTCATAACTAAGACTATCAGGTATATAGTTGTATTATCTAAATGAGTCTGTTTTTGCTTTAAGTGCTTTCAATGGGAACTGAGACTGATGAGTGAAATGGGACAAGAAAGAAAGAAGCAAAAAGACATGATAAGGAAAAAAGAAATGGCAGGAGTGTAAAAGAGATAAGAGAGTGAAAGAAAAAAGACAAAGGGAAAGAGAGATCTTAAAAATGAAGCAAAATAAAAAGATTTTTCTTCCTTGATATAAGAAGAAAAACAGAGGCAGAGATAAATAAAACAGATTTGAAAACAGAAAACAGAAAATGTATACATACAAGAGAACAAAGCAAAATATCCATGCAGTGGTGACAAGAGAAAGAGAAAATAGAAAAGAAGATATAAAACCTACAAAACAGATGTCAGAAATAGATGCATAATCTGTATATATCATAGGTTAATAAAAGAAACTTTAAGAAGAAATAAAAAAATACGTAAAGTCACTTTTTGTTTACATTTTACATAAGCCAGTGAATTTTCTTAATGATTTGTATATTTAAAAACTTTTACAATTCGTTTTTGAAATCTGGATATCAGAATTAATTTTTTTTTAACTGTCCTAAGAATGGTGGTTGACAGACTGGATTATATAATTAAAAAGCTTAGGAAAACTGATACAGAAAGTGACATCATGATACTTAGGCAGCCATAGGAAGGAAAAACGGTAATATACCTACATTAGAACAAGCAAGCTACTTACTGATTCCAATCTAATCACTGTTTTTATTTTTCAAAAAATATATTAAATAGCGAGTTGCTTTTCAGAAATTTAAATACTACAATCTCACTAACTTTTGCTTTAGTCACCGTATGATGAGCTTTGGGTATTCTTGGTCTGGATACCCTTTTGGCTCTTGAGAATTTATATGCTGCTTTCATACTGTTTAGCTGCCCTAACTTACTCAACAAACTGACCTACAGTCTTGAATGTTTGGAGTGCAATTCCCAAAAGTATAGTGATTATGCAATGAACTAGAATGAAGAAAATAACTTAGAAAGTTATATATTCCCCTCAAAGATGGTATGAAATATTTTATTAGTAAGCTTTTAAAGGAAATATAAAAATAGCTCAAACTGATTAATTTGAAACTTTACTACTATCCTACAAAATAATTTATAAAGTGTTAATTTGTCTATGTTTAAATGTTCTGAATTGCTCACTTTTAAAAAACATATCAATTTACTATTTTACTTACCCGGTAGCATTTTTGACATGTTTTACTATTAAATTCTATTTCTAGGACCCATAAGCTTTGAAAATTGCATAAATCTGTCTCATATATACAATGCACAGTATGTATATCAAGCAGAATGTGTCAAAGTTCAAATAAAATTGTTTGTGCCCCCTACGAATCAGAACTCCTTGGGCAGCACTGCTATAACGATCGCATGCTGCTAGCATTACAAAGTGCAAAGGTTCAGTGGGTAAGAAAAGAGCAAAGGAGAGAGTTCCCTCATTACACTATCCCTAAACTATTCTAGTTTAAATATTTATTAAGATATTAATTACTCTTCCTCCCTCCATCTGCCTTCAGAAGTTAAGCTGAAACACCGTGGATGGATGGTTGCTCATAGAAAAAGAATGTATTAAAACCATTACCACCCAAGATGAAGACTGATGTTTTGTATGGTGCATTATTAATCGCTTTTGAAACTTAAGTAAAATATCGCACTGAAATAAGAATGACGTGTTTTGTAATTTAATAAAAAAACAAAACATTTCATCCAAGTAACAACCATGGGATATGAATGGTTGAAAATTAAAGAATTAAGTTTTTTTTAAAAAAATAATATATGTGAAATAAAATACAAATAAAGTAAAAGAAATAATGAAGGAAAGTAATAATCTTATTACTTACTCTGATATACAGCTGCATCATCTCTTTTTCTCTTTGGGGGTTACGATACTTTTCATAGAAATCACGTCGCTTCTTTGTTTCTTTAGAGACTTTATCTTTTCTTTCCCGTTTTTCTGCTGGTTCATCTGAACTATCAGAAGATGACTGTACATGGATCTTTGGCTTTTCTACTTCAATATAGTTTTCATTGGGATTCAGTACTATTACTCCATATCCTTCCTGTTTTGAAAGCAAAGAAGGCAGCATAATTTAACCTTAGAAACCATCTCAATTCATAAAAAATCTGTAAAATTTCAAAGTAAGTCATTTAATATAGTTGCATATTCACTAAAGTATTTCTTTATAAAAGACTATAGTTCTACTTTTTCCGACAAAAAGTTATTTAAATTGTTTGCCTGTTTGTAAATAAACAGATTATTTGTAAGAATAAAAAGACCAAATTGTAACATAAAGATTACAAAGGTTATATTTTTTAAAAAGGACTTCAGATCTCTCAAAACCCCCCAAATAATTGAAATAAATTATCAAGTAACAAGTACACTTTCAAACCACATTAATATTTAAATACCTATTTTGAGAAAATAGCCTCCTTGAAGCTGAAGTTAAAATTTCACAACCTATTTTGTTGGATTCTCTTTCTTTTACAATTGCACTTTAATGAGCATTTTTTATTTATTTGAATTCAAGAACGTATAAGCAATTAAGGAATAAATGTGACCTAACATTCTACAGATTTACATATCTGTAATATCAGAAACATATAATGTCTACCTGTGCACCTTGTATTTTTCCACCTCTCTTCTTTCAGGAGGCCACACAATCATAAAACAAAATAATATCCTACTATAATGCATGCAAGCAATTATTTAATCCTAAAATTTCTTTCATTTTTAACCACCATAAAAATTTCTCTTTATTAGGGACCAGTACCAGAAAACAAGTCCCAAAGTCTAAAATACAGCTTACTGAGCTATTATACCTTCTCTAAAGTTTTAAAGATATATTTTCCTGTCTGACAATTCTAGCAAGGCAAACATTTCTATGGTTATAATTAGGAAAACTTTTGGTATTTATATTAAGTTATAACTGATGGAATAATCAAACCACGAGAAAGTAGAGAAGAATAAACAATTTCCACTGACAAGCATGTGCAACATAAATTTGTGAAGCTATTAATGTCTTATATTTTCTATTCACTTCTGTACTGTGGGTGTCCCAATTTTGCCTTGTAAAATCCTGTAAGGTCATATTTTAAAAATGTATTATATTACAATAAAAACATGTAAGAGCTATGGAAAATAAAGCTTGAAAAATCTCACCCTTACTGAAAAAGAAAAGTATATACTTTTTCCAAAACTATAAGTGTAGAACTACTTCAAGTTTAAAATTTGTTTTTTGCCAAACCAACCATAAGAAGATGATTTTTTTAAAAAGTGATGGCAGTAATAATAGAGTAATATTAGCACTGATAATTATCTTATTTTTAAATATGCTACACTGCTGCACATAGTTGGTTTAATGGTCGATTTCACAATCTACATAAAAACTTCAATGGGATTTTTCAATTTTTTCCTCCAGTTGATATTATTGTCTAAAACCATAATATGGTTTGCAGATTGTGAAGTTCATTAAAGTTGTGATTTTAGTGATAGTACTGTTAATTAAGATATAGTTGTCTTGCACACATGAAAACTATATAATACATACCAAACTGATTAACAAAATACCACATATTCTTTAATACATGTTCAAATAAAACTTTTAAATAAATACCTATTTTATGAGAAGTTATAAAATATTTTACAAATTTAAACGTTCTACATCAAAGCACAAGATAAAGGGTTTTTCTTGTTTCTCTTTTTAAGTATCTTAGCTGGTAAGTCAAAGTTTTACCAACAAAAGATATTTTATTTGGTCCTGCTTTATTCTAATCTGTATAGCTATTCAAAAGTCTTGTAATTCATTGTGATCACTGTCAGGTAGACAGATTGTCACTTGGTGATTTTCTACAGTTGGACACACTTGACTAGTTATTAAAATCACATTTGAAGGAAGTTCCTACCCCTCTTCCTTGCGCCTCTTACAACTTTTCACGCCCTTCTCAAATTTCAGCTATAACTTCTCCTCCCACCAAAAGTAAGTTAAAGAACACTGTTGCACTCTGCTAAACAGGGTGAAATAGAGGCATTCATACACTGTCTCTGTGTAAGGAACATAGTCAAAAAAGGTCACCATAGGCCAAAAAGAAAATTGCCTCCTTACTAGATTCTGTACCGTGAGTAAGTGGTCTCCTGTCATGTTTCTTCCCTGCCTTCCCTGAGTGAGTTGAACTTTAAACACACACACACACACACACACACACACGCACGCACATGCACACAGTCTCTCATACTCACATATGAGTTAGAAGTAGCAAACCCAAAATAGAATCTTAGAATTTTTAGAGATGAAAGTAGTGATATGCTACATTTTAATGATAACATGAAAAACATCAAACTCAATGTAACAAAGTGGGACTTTAATAAATTGATAGAACATGAGCACCACCTTTGCACCATGAATGAATTCCAAATAAAGGTAAACTCTTTCGATAAAATTTACAGTCACTAGAATTATAAAACTTTCCCCTTAATTTTTAACTTAATCACTAGATACAATATTTTCATAATACCACATTTATTTGAGCAGAAGTTTTTACTTCAATTTTTGGAAATCATTGATTAAAAAATTACTGCGCCTACTTGATTTTAAATGGACTGAAATTTGATGTGTCCGATCTAAATAAGTACAAAAAACAGACACACACAAATCATCAAAGAAGTAGTATTTGTCTAAGTTATTGATTATGTAACTGAAAATTACATGACTCATTTGTCCAATTTTATAAAGACACAATGTCAATTTTTCACCGAGGCATCAACTGATGAAAAATGATTCTATTTTTAAATCACTAGTATATAAATCAATTAAAGAATTTTTAGCATTTAGATTTCAACAATGAATGCTGCTCTTTAAACACCTGAATTATTTAGAAAATATTTTATCATTTAGATATTTCATACTGCCAATTTAATTAATGGAATAACAATCAAGAAATATTCAGGAACATTTTCTGCAGAAATGAGAGCTAATTTTAATAAATGTCTTTGTTACAAATTCAATTACCATTCTGTGAAAAACTTACATTTTTCAATTAAAATTTTCCTGATAATTAATGCGATATTCACAGAGACCATCAATAACCATTTTATAATGAGGAAGAGAAAACTGGAGAAACAAAATATAGTTAACTATCCCACTTACATGCTCTAACCACAGGTACTAGTAAAACTTTGTCTTCTCCTCCTTTTCTCTGTCACATATAAATTTGTCCAAAAATTTCTTTATATATTAAAGCTAAAAAGATTTTTGCCATGTCAACATTAATACATGGAAACCAGGGTATCAGAGTAAATAGTCAAAGCAAAACAAGGCAGATAGCATATCAATAGCTAAACTTAGCCATTGTAAATGCAATATCAATTTATATCTTAAAAAATCAGAATAAATGTCATTTTAAAAATTCTCTCTATTCCCAATAACTCAATCTATACACAAAGAAATAAATAAAAAGAGATCCTAGTTTGACCTATAACAAAAGTACCCATAAAGTTTTACAAAACTTTGTAAAACCAGGCATCAGATATAATATCATAAAAGAACCGTGCATTGCCACTCTAATGAGGCCTCCATAACTAATGCTTACAACCTTAAACGTTTTATAGTGAAGTATTATTTTTATATTTAATTATTCATGCTAAATTTCTCATAAGATGAAAAGGCAGGTCATTTCAAACATACATGGAAACTTCTGTTATCTTTAACAAGACAAAATGATCAAACTGATTATCTAACATTCTACAACTAAATAAATAAAACTTCTGGCATCCTGATTAATGATTTACCCAAATCAATTCTAATATCCAACATTTGAAGAGACAAAGTATATATAAAGTTGTTAATTAACTATTAGGTTTGAGTGCACAGTCTAGTAGAAGATCAAGAAAGTGATCAAGAGGATAATCTTTTCCATTTATCTCATTCCATTTTCTATCCTTTGTAGCTATAACTGTAGTTTCATTTTCAGAAGTGTGTTTATAAGGCCTAAACCATGGAATCTTAATCAGAAACCCTCAAAATTTTATTGCTAGACATACAGTTTATTCAGCACAAGGGCTTGCTGTGATTTACATAGAAGCGCAGGCCTGCAGGCCTCCTTTACTTTTAAGTCTATAGATGCACTTACTAATAAATAATCATTCATTTATCATTGAATCAACAAATGATGGCTTAGGTCAGAGGTCTAAAACAGACAGGTGATGCCAAACACAAGAACCAAAGAGGAAACCTTGCTTAAGGAATTAAATCAGTATAGAAATGTACTTGTCAAGAAGATTCTACAGATAGATAAAACGTTTCCATGTCTGACCAAAGCCAGAATGTATTTTGATCCCAACAAAATCTTGCTGAAACTGAAGATTTATCCAAGTTAATTTGCCTATTAGTTACTACTTATAAGGAAAATAGAAAATAGGAGAAAATTCTACATCTTTTCAAATCTCCTATGGTTGGCTAAATAAAAAAATCAGGTGAAAATACTCAGCTCTGCATATTAACCTGCCAATACTGTAAGTCACATGTGACCAAAGAGGTCAGGGGCCAGAGTAGAATCCTCTGACCTATGGAACTCTCTGTTTTGGTCTTCAGGCAAAGCTCTGTAAAGATCATTTTACACAGATTGATCAATCATATTTTCCAAGTTCAGCATTCTATCTGCTTGGTTTGAAAGAAGAAAGGTGCTCATCCTCAAGGGAAATGAAACCCAAAGCATTTTACCTACATATAAACTACATATACCCATGGTTAAAATGGACAAACCACTGTCCATTCATCTTTTCTGAAAGATGTATGTTGTATTTATTCTCATCTTTTTCCCAAAAAGGGTATGTCTATGTCACTGTTGCAACATTCTAGGTGCAACAGTGAGATGAGGTCATGACAACCAATCAGAAGTCACTAGTGAAGCGTTAAAGTAAACAGAGCTGTTGGAGCTGCAGCTCTGCTTGAAAAATGCCCCCTCCATTATTTCAGCAATTTTCTCAAGACGTGACCTGGGACTGAAACGCCTAAAATGTCACTTGACTCCGTTTTGTGCTTCCTCCCAATGTGCATTTAAGTAACAGCACCCTGCTAATATTTTATAAAATGTTTGTCACAACCATGCTTTCTTTACCTTGTTGCTCCCTAAGTTCTAATGTCGTGTTCCATGGTACAAAAATGCCATAATATAGACCAACATAGATTATTCCAGTAAGTTTCCAACTTCAAATAGCTCATCAAGTTAGTCAGTAAAAGAAAGCATGCCACAAAAAGTTTTCAGAGGACCACCTGTTGTCTATTATTTTTACATAGCACTTACTCATAAATCATAACACAGGGTAATTAATCAAGCTGTCAAAGAGAAGGTCAAAGGTTATATGGTAGAGTCAGAAGGTCATGCATGGGCTGATAGAGGTCAGGGTCACACTGCATTCCTCATTATCAAGTTGGGATGAGAGACGGCCCAAGCAAACAAAAGTGAAAGCAGATGGAGAAGTGAGTGGATAAAAAAAAAAAAAGAAAGAAAATTTCACAAACAAAAAGAAAAGTGAAAGAAGACTGTCAGCTGCCTTCAAGTAGAGAATAGAAGAGAAAAGAAATACACTGAAATGTGCTCAAAGGAGCTCAAGAACATAAAGAAACTACAGTTTTATTAATTAAATAAGATGAATATAACTTTTCCTGGCCATTTTACTAGTGCATACTAAGCAACATTAGAAAATATACGTTTAGCATCTCTATACCTTCTCCAGCTAGTGTGCTCAAGATAAATTAAGGTAAAGGCAAAGAGTTCCAAAGATAAAGTATGATTACAAAAAAAAAAAAAAAAACACAACACAAAAAAAACACTGCAACTTATAATAAGAGGGTTTTTTTTCCTTTAATAATGTCTCTGAATTACAACATAGATGTGCAAATAGTTTTAGCCACAGGATAGACAATTTTTAAGTATGATACAAAGATATCCACAAATATAAACACATCATAAAAGTCCTTTTGAATAACAAAACAGTTATAAAATATTCTATTATTATGCTGGCCTGAATCAGATGCAGAATACTGTGCAAAATTAGCTGTCACCCTTTGCTCGAAATCTTTGTTAATCTCATTTTGAATGTTTGCAGCTTTATCAACACATGCATCAATGTCAGCTCCTTGGTTACTGAACCGCTATAGTTGGAAGAAGATATAATTAAAATGTTTTGGCACAGAAAAGGTGAAATTGTATCTTCCCTTGTTCCCTTAGGAGTCTGTAAAACATGAAGGATATATTGACAAACATATACCCTTGTCTCTGGTTCTGACATCCCAGGTCATCCAAGTACTATTTATTTTGAAACATTCACTTTGCACTTACCTATATTATCGCCTGTTCTGTTTCTAACTTTTCCTAGATTTTAGAACATTGTGATGCTTAAACACCACAATTTTTCTTCTGATCACCAATATTTTATTTATTAAAGCATCCCATAAACTTACATTAGCATCATAAAAAACATTTACGATTCATTATCAAGGACATAAATATGATTTAATAATACAGCATTATGAAATCTTTTATATTCTTTGCTTTTCATTCTCATAAAAAAACCCCACAAACATACACCCACACGTTTACACGTTACAGTAAAAAGAAATAACAAGTTACAACTGTTGCCTGTCTATGACAGATCAAAATCCCTAAGTCGATATAGGGAATCTCACAAACACACATCCCCATTACATGGTCCCAAGCAGAGTTGGATGGACAAATTTATCTTATGAAATTTACTGTTCTTCATGAAAGTTATGCCCTTATGCTATAGAGGGCAAAATGAAAGTCCAATAGTCTCTTAGCTTTCCACTAAAATCCATTATAAAACTGTGTAAATATCGTAGTTCAAGGTCTTTTAAAACATTATCCCTTTGACCCAATCATATACCATGCAAACATATGCTTACGTTTTTAAATTACTCTTAAAATCTATAGTACATTAATCATTTTATCTTCAAATATGTCACCTTTCTCTTTCTTTTTTACTCCAATTAAAATAGCATGTTTAAAATATTTTTGTTGTTTTTTCAAGAACATATATGAGTACTTTGCTTGTGGTTCTAGAGTCCACTTGCAAGCATGACGACATAAAGAAGGATCCCAAGTATTCAATGAGTCAATAATTTGTTAAAAACTGATTTCATACAATGAATATTTAATAAGCATCTACTATTAACCAAGCACTGTGCTAGGTACAGTGCTATACCTATGAGTCACCTTTCATTTTAAGATATTTCCATTCAATAAAAAATTCCAAATCAGAATTAAGTACAAATCCCTAAAATGTCTACATGAAACCATTTTATTCTTCAAGAGAAAAGAGGATATGAAAAGGGGAAAAAAGGAAGAAAGCATAATGATAAGATATTCCTAAAACCAATGTAGCTACATTTTCAAGGATAGTTAACCCTAAATGGTAAGCTATGTTTCTGTTTGTATTAAGAGTAATAGTTAAACTTAACTCCATCACAATGAAAATGCACTGCTTGGGGATGTGTGTGTGTATATATGTATATGTGTATATATATGTGTGTGTGTGCGCATTGTACACATTCAGATATTTCAATGAGTAAAATCATTTCATAACCTAAGGGAAAAGCTTCTATACACATCTACCTCCCAATAAACAGGTACAACTGAGTAGAGCTATGAATTTCCCTTCTCACAGTGACCTATGTCAGAAGATCTCCTCATACTTCTGCTAAATAATTTAATTACTTATGAGTTATGGTTTCTTTGTAACCTTTTAAATGACTAACTCATTAAAATGCAAAAATATGCAAAACATGATGTCACCAGGTCAAACAGCTGTGTTGGTAAAATTATGGCTGTGAATGTCCCCAAGAACATGAAAATATTAATAATTTATATTGCTCATTAGATGGCAAAAACTCTTTAAACAGATTTAGAGACAGATTAATTTTATAATCACAAAATGCTACACTACCTCATGGTAACAAATCTTTCTACCATCTGTGACCCTTTGGTGTACATAAAACATATAAAAATTCATAATGGCTTAAAGTTTTTGCATTACAATATGCATATTCAGGAAAAAAAGTCGTAAGAACCTGAATTACAAAAGTAAAGGACTTTGTTTTTTAAAAATCACAAAATCACAACTATTCATCAACTTTAATTACAACTTAATTTTCCTTCAAACAGGACACAGTAATGGCAAATAAGCTATAGCATGAGACAATCAACAAGTCATACCTCTGCACACCAATATGATATCTGTCTTGCGCTGTTTAAAAATAAATGTCATACTATGACTTCAAATCTTGTGCAGAAACTTCTCAGAGAATGACAAGAACTGATGAAATTACATAAACAAAGTACTATCATACTCAAAGTTCAAAATGTCTCACGCCTGGGCTTCACAGTATTATGATGGTGCT
>NC_138375.1:75538569-75548569 GCF_054177405.1 Leptonychotes weddellii | reverse complement strand
CATGCTTTAATTCAGCTGCCCTGTGGTTCTTAGCTTTGACATTGAGATCTGCACGGCCACCAGAGATAATTATTTCAACCTTCAGGCCATCAGGCGTTCATTTTTGATCATGGATATGTAAGAGATGTTTTCTGCTTTCTAAGTCTTCCAAGTGGATATCAATAGAAGGGTAAAATAAGGAAAAGCGGTACGCATTTGAAAAGAACTTGAACATTCTGCATTACAGAAATGTGAATGGCTTGATTTTTGCAAATACTTCAGTTAACCTGATAGCTATTTAGAAGTATTTTAATTTGCCCAAATTTTAAACTAGAATTATTTACTGCCACTAGTACTCTGTAACATTTGCTTAAATATTTGCACTAAACTTCATACTTTGCAAATTTCAACAGACGTACAAAGACATTAAGAGCATAAAATAAGCTAGAAAGAATAACTTTTTAAGTTAAATTTGTGTATCATAACATAATGTGCTTTTATGCAAAACTGCAATCAGGAGCATACACCATTCACTAAAATATCTAATTAGAAGTCACAGAAATCACTGAACAAAGCATTATGATAAATCTCCAATACATAGGGAGATTACATTTCTTTCCCTATAAAATATGGAGAAAATCTAGTTCCCACAAAATTTGGTGCAAAGATTAAACCATTCTGTTAACATTAAATTATAACAATAAACATTAAAATATGCAAATCACTCTTAATTTTACTAAGATAGCTTATTTTGAAATTTGAATAAGTAATGAATAAAGACTAGCATTCTAAATCTATAATTGTTACCAAGTAGAGAAGAAACCTATAGAAGATCACAAAATATAATAAGCAAATACAAAATAGGATTAATCAATATTTTTCTCAACATCTTTATTCCATAATACCGATACTATTCAATAAGAAATCTATGTAAGAAATTTACTTAAGTAGATGACTGGAGAAGACATGATCACAGCTACCCTAAAGAAGTTGACTCTGTCTTTAAGTAAAAAATCCACTGTCATAACTTTCAAGATAAAACAGAAGAGGTATTACCATGTTAGATGCATGCCAACAGTCTAATAACTCATGATAATTTCAGAATAAAATGAATCATTTTAAGAGAAAGGGAAACAAAATTATGTTAACTAGTATTTCAATGAGTTTAAATTGTAACATTTTCTTCAAATGTAAAAATCTTAACTATTCAGGGTTCCTAGTGCAAAATAAGTGAGGTCAACAGGTAATACTTACAACAGGTTTCTGCAAGTACTATGACATGTGTGCTCACTTTCTTTTTCCCTTAAATTGAACACTACAGTAAGTGATGAAAAAGCTAAGTTAACATCTTCCTCAGGAATATAAACTTTTATATTCTACAGAATGCTAATTAAATAAAATTTCAAGAAGTGGTCAGAGCATCAGATCTTTAGTCTTCTAGAGTGTGCATACTTCAAAGCACTTTCCATCTTATATCAAGTCTATAACACATTAAAGTAGAAGTTGGCACATAAATGGTAGGATCATTTAGTGTGAAAAATCAAGCTATATAACTCAGGTGAAATAATTTCATTTCTTTCCAAATATTCTGGAAATACCTAATACTCTGGATCAAAACCAATCAAACCAAAAGTTCTTGTCTTTAATAAAAGCAAACTGCCTCTCTATCTTTTTTGTGATCCAGAGCCTCCCCAAAAGAAGAAACTATTTGTCCCCCACATCAAAAAACTTATTAATAAAAGTTACTTTGTATTAAAATATATTTCCTTAAACTATGTATAGGTAAGATTCCGGTCTTTCTGAAGTTGGGAGTTCAACATGATGTAATTTATAGAGTTTATATAACAGAAAAGGACTAAAAACAAAGGAATTTATAGGAAGGCTGTAGAAAATACAAAAATACTTTTGATTTTCCTACTTCCACCTTTTCCCCATAAAGAAAAAGAAATGATGCTCCCAAAAATGAGCAAAAAGGCCAGAGACTACAAGTAGTCATTTGCTAAAGTACTTTTATTCTAAACAATTTTTTTTTTTTGGTGCTAAAACTCTTTTTATTTTTTTTTTAATTTTATTTTATTATGTTATGTTAATCACCATACATGACATCATTAGTTTTTGATGTAGTGTTCCACGATTCATTGTTTGTGTGTAACACCCAGTGCTCCATTCAGTATGTCCCCTCTTTAATACCCATCACCAGGCTAACCCATCCCCCCACCTCCCTCCCCTCTGGAACCCCCAGTTTGTTTCTCAGAGTCAACAGTCTCTCATGGGTCGTCTCTCCCTCCGATTTCCGCCCTTCATTTTCTCTTCCTACTATCTTTTTTTTTTTTTTAACATATAATGTATTATTTGTTTCAGAGGTACAGGTCTGTAATTCATCAGTCTTACACAATTCACAGCGCTCTAAACAATTTTAAATTTAAAATGATGTAGTTTAAAATTATGAAAATCATGCAAAGGATGGCAAATTAGGATAGAGGAAAATATGGGTAAATACATGTTAAAATAGAATATTACCTTCTTATTTTATTCAAAGAGATCATTAATTCTATAGAGTACCTTTGTCGAGTTACTGCCAGATCCTCATGCTAAAAATATTTGGGGCAAAGATACTTGCTTTCCTGCACATTCTACCACATTTTAGACTTGCTTACTACCACTAGAAATTCAAAAGTCTTAATTATAGTGTCAAGAAAAGATAACACAGTCAAAATGTAGAAGGTATATTTTTGACCTAAGGAAGGTTAAATGAGTACCAGGGATATTTAGAATCTCCTTCTTTGTGGCTTCAGATTGGAGAAAACAATCTCTTCTCCTTCCCTAATCCTTTGCTGCACCATATTCACAGATTAAAGCTAATGTGCAAGTCCAGGGTCATTCTAGCAGTTAGGAAGCTTCAGTGATTTGGGTATAATGCTGTGGAATTCATGTCTCCCAATGATGAATACCCACCTTCTCCTCTGACTTTTGATAATTTTTTAATTCTCATCACAAGATGAATACTAGTATGTCCAAAATGAGATATGTTATGATTTCTTATTATTTGAGTATATTTGTACAGATACTTCTTGCTGCCTTTATCATTTTTTACGCATCTTTATGATTTTCATGGATTTTCTTTCCTATCTTTTTCTGACTGTGAGTTATTTATTTAAAATTTCCCAGAGGCAGACGTTACGCAGGACTGTTTTCCTCACCCATGGCACAGGGTACATATATTTATGCTACTTGCTTGCTCCTCATATGCACCTTTCTTTCTGTATCTTCTTTTGTTTTCTGTATTTCTTACCCCTATTCCTTTTCATTCTCATCTTTCATTCTCTCCTTTTAGGACTTACCTTATTCTCGTTTAATGGCAGCTCTTAATAGTGATACACCTCCTCAGTATTATGCAGAATGAAAATGACCACAGGTCCACATACGTACAGAAAGTAAAGCCCTAAATCAACCAAATGGCTAAGAAAAAGATATCCATTTGGTTGTATTCCTTCTGAGTCAATATGGGAATGTATCTCAAGTAATTTCAACCACACGCATGCACAAAAAAATGCTGAAAGCAACTGAATAGCTATTAGAAAGTCTAATACATGGCTCAAGAATGAAAAATTATAAATAATAGCTAACATTTATTGAGTGCCTGCTGTGTGGCAACTACATTAAGCACTTTACATGCATCATCTCATTTAATCGCTCCTAAAACTCTGCAAGGTAGAAATACCGTTGGTATCCTTAGCTTATAGCTATTAAGACAGCAAGTAAGTGGTACAACTGGGCTCAGAGTCCATTCTGACTCTGGAGTTCACACCATTAACCAATATGCTATTCAACATAATGTTTATTACTTTTAGCTTGTGATAAGTGATTCTTGATTTTAATTATGAGACCTTTTGCTGCTTTTAAATTCTCAAGTGATAAATATGATTTTCTATTATAGCACACCTAGATTGATGTCGTTGGTTTTGTAATGACCATATGTCACCCCTAGGGGTCAGATACACTTTTTACAGGGGAAGTTAGAAATACTTTAGTATCCATCAGCTACTTAAAAGTAGCCCACATAGATACAACAAATATTTACCTACAAATTCCTTCACATTACTAAAATGTTGGCTTAGAGCAAGTATACATGCATGAGGTGTTGCAAGTGTTCTTTGCAAGCCTTTTAAGAAGATCCCTAAAATAAAAAAAACTCTGAAAAAGTTATTTTAGTTACGGCGATAAAGCCTCCCTCTATATTCATGGAAGAACAAAGCAGCAAGGGTTTAGCCTTCTTCAAAGATATTTTTTGTTATTTAGTCCTTGTTTTCCTGGTTGAATCTGAAAGCAGTCTACTGTTACAGGCAGACAAGTTCCTTTGCTTTTAGTTTGTATTTGAAGGATGAGACACAAGGTGAAAGATATGAGTTCGGGGGCAGAAGGTAAGAGGGCCATAATCAACTTAAGAAATCTCTATAAAGTTACTTGAGAGATCACAACAATAGCTTCTTTTACATTTGAACCATTACTACATGGACGGAAGTGTGTCCAAGTCAATGGGTGATTAGGATACTTTAATTACATTATTATTATTAGATTTATAGAAAAGGTCAGTTAAATATCACACAGATTTTGCCAGTAATAATAGTGTTAGTTTTAATGACATGGGTATAATTCTTAACTTGTCCTTCCTGGTGCCTGCCTCATGGAGTACTTGAAAACAACAAAAATACTTTGGGAAAAAAGAGCAAATATCAGCATAAACATTTTTCTATATTCAACAAATATGGTTTTGATAGACTAATTGGCTCTAATGGAAAGAAACCATTTAAGTGAGAATAGAAGTATTGACAAAAGCATAATGTCATTATTTTAATGAACGCTAGACAGTTGATGATATATATTTAGTGACTTAAAAAAACCAAAGCAATACGAACATTTTTTCCAGGAATCCATAAATCAATTACTCAAATAGTTTCTGAATAGCTATTACATGTGGAACATGGTACTACGCTTGAAAGTAAAATCCTAAGGGGCACCTGGGTGGCTCAGCGGGGTAAGCGTCTGCCTTCGGCTCAGGTCATGATCGCAGGGTCCTGGGATTAAGCTCCACATTGGGCTCTCTGCTCAGTGGGGAGTCTGCTTCTCTCTCCCACTCTCCCTCTGTGTTCTCTCACTCTCTCAAATAAATAAATAAAATCTTAAAAAAAAGTAAAATCATAAAAATTGCTTTTTCATAGAGTACTATTTTGAAAAAAATGCTACTCTTTTTTATTTGAGCAAAGCATTTTGCTCAGATATTATCTAATAGAGTCATAAGGTACAACTAAAAAGTAAATAATAAACTTTAAAGATTAGAATACAATATAGGCTCCTACTGTGTAATATAAATTAAATAGTATCTAGTGGTTTTGAAGGTTAGATCACAACTCATGGTAAAATTAGGAGTGAAATAACTAAGCATTTTTTACAATGTAGTACAAAAATATTCATATAAGTTTATTAACCATAAGACTAATATAAATCAGTAAAAATTGGGAAAAGAAATTGAGAAATAGTATATAAAATGAAATTATGTCTTTAACGGTTGGTTTTAATTGTGAAATTCTAGGGCTTGGTGTCTTACTCTAGGATGAACTGTCACGCGGCAATGGAAGGATTAGTCACATGACCTGAAACTGATTAGCACTCAAATGGTCTGAGAACTACTCCTGGCTTATCTGATATTCCAAAATTTCTGGCATTGTCTCTGGGTTAGCTTCTATATTCAATCTATATATATATATATATTTTTTTAAGATTTTATTTATTTATTTGACAGAGAGAGATAGCGAGAGCAGGAACACAAGCAGGGGGAGTGGGAGAGGGAGAAGCAGGCTTCCCGCCGAGCGGGGAGCCCGATGTGGGACTCGATCCCAGGACCCTGGGATCATGACCTGAGCTGAAGGCAGACGCTTAACAACTGAGCCACCCAGGCGCCCTCAACCTATATATTTAATAGCTCTGGTTCTTATCCCATCACGCCTCTAACCTGATGCAAGAGAAGCAGGCCCTGCTCAGTGAGATGTAAAGGCAAAATGACTGCTAGCTGACCTTTTAGAAATCTGCAACCACATTTGAAAACACAATAATTATGTCCTTTTGTTTAGTTCTGAATATGTAATAATCAAGAATGATTTTTTTTTTTAAATAGTGTACAGTCAAAAAGAAAAGGTGAGATTCTGTAAACCGGAGGTGATTGCAAGAATGAGTCTACAAGTTAAAAATGAAATAAGGCAAAATATGCATCTTCAGGGAAACCTGAGAATGTTTATATAGAGTGGAGGGGTGTGCATTTAGACAGCAAAATCAGCATATGGCTGAACAGGAGGATACCCCATGAAAATTAGTATATGACCTAATAAAGCTAATAAACTTTACTAACAGTCATTCTTTGTCTGGTTGTTAAGATGCCATTTATTCCTAAAAGGATCTACTGCATATTCACAAATATTCACTTATAAAAATTCTTTTTTTTTTTTTTAAGATTTTATTTATTTGTCAGAAAGAGAGAGAGAGCGTGCACAACCAGAGGGAGTGGCAGGCAGGGGGAGAAGCACTCTCCGCTGAGCAGGGAGCCCAATGTGGGACTTGATCTCAGGACCCTGGGATCATGACCTGAGCCGAAGACAGACACTTACCCGACTGAGCCACCCAGGTGTCCCTCAATTATAAAAATTCTAAACTACCTCAAAAATTTTAAAAGACACTTATAAAAAGTTTTGAATTGCAATAGTCTTTCAGAAGTTCAAAGGCATTGTCCATGACTAGAAACTTTCGAGTTTGTTTGTTACATATTCAAGCATGAATGTGTAAAATATAAAGAATTAAGAGACAGTCATTGCACTAGTAGTTGGCAGATGAATATGATATGTAATTCTAACATACAATCAGGTATAGTTCTGTGAAGAGCTGCACTTGCTTAATAGTTCTCAGGGAGCAGGACCTCTGATGATAAGAACAAGATAGGGATGACAATAGATGACATATATATATATGTCAATATAATAGATGACAATTCATGAAAGTTAAATGATACTTAGAATAACAAAATATATGGAGAAATAATAAGATTAGTTAAGAAGGTTTTAACTTTAATGTCAATCTGAAACATATTTATAAAAGCAGCAAACCTAAAATTATTTCATAAGGAAGGAAGAATGGCAGTCTGAACTTCAAATGTGGCAGATAGCAGATATTAAATATAAGAGCTACACATATATTATCATAATACCATATATTAGGAGTTCAATATGATTCTAATTTTTCTGGTTTATGGAATTCCTATTTTATTCAAGTAAAAAAATATTCTAAATAAATCATCATCAAAATATTCCTATAAACCACAGACATAATTACTATGGTAAAAGAAAGGCCATTCTAAATGTAATCCATCTTTTTAATCCACATAAAGTCAGACTAGTAACACTTCTCTGATTAAAAATATTACCTTTGTGAAAAAATGTTTCAGTCATATATTTGCTATTTAGTTGGGAATTAGTAAAAAAAAAAAAAAAAGTGAATAGTAAGTATGTAGATTATTTGTTCTACTCTATAAAGGGTAAATAAAGCATCCAGGGCTTGAGATAGGGTACAAAGAACGTTTCCATGGTTACATGCTTTCCCATATCAAATTAGAGCAGAATTTGTGTACAAGAGGTTTGTTGACAGCCTACATAGGCCATAAAAAGAATAGAAGGCTAGGAGTTTGAAATCTAAATATATTCTGCAAAGTCTGTTGAGAAAAAGTTGGGTGAAGAAAGCAGCATCAGGAGAGTAGCAGATTAGTTAAGAGTATCAGATGCCATTTCGTAAAAAGATCATTTTTCTTTTAGATGTGGCTCGTGAAAGTCTCTTCAAATGTATGATTAGCTACTCTTTTTTTCATTTCCACAAAGACACCTCAATCTGGTGTCCACCCAAGCTATTAAGAATAGCCATTATTTGGCATGCAGCTAGAAGCATCAGCTTCACCACCTGCCCAATCTTGCAGATGTCACTCCACCATATTCACTCTCAAACGCAGGGCCTTCAAAAGGACAGTTAAAGGGCTGTTCCCATACAAGTGCTGGCCAAGCAAGACCTTTGTTGTACACCTGCCCCTATTATTCTTATGGGCCATTTAGTAGGAGTGAATTCTGTTTTGAGTACATGTTGAGAATTCCAGTTGGTCTAAACAGTATCTTATAAATTATAAGACAGTCAGATGTATGGTCAAAGCAATTCCTAATAATTGTGCTACAGAGGGGTATTCTCACATGCTTAAATTGTTCTTTAAACACCAGCAAAGGTACCTGGACATTTGAGTAATTTCCTACTCTGTGAACTAATCCACAAAGAATTAGACATTGTACTTATGCCTCCTCTAGTTTTACTATACACAATTAGGGTTGGAATAGAATTAGGGGTGCGATTACTAGAAAAAGAAAACTTCTAATAAAACTGTTAAACTACCCAAGATTCTCTTTTACATAGTATTTTAAGATATTTAAAATGCTTTAACAACTTATAAGAACTAAAGTCACATATACATAAAAACACATACTCATACATGACCGAAAACCAGATAATATGATTTTACAAAGGAGAACCTGCTAAAATTAGCTAACTGCTATGTACTTTTCAATAAACATGGTGGCAATAACATTTCAGTTATTGGTTTTCTGCTGAAAGTTATACAGAAAAGAAGGAGAACTAATTATGGCACACAGTATAAATGATTCAAAAGAGCATAATTTACAAACAAATCAACTATCAACCATTAAACTGAAAATTCTGTACATCAGTGTATATTTCGTCCTATCCACTATAAAATCCACAGCAGATGAACCATGAGAGATGATGGACTCTGAGAAACAAACTGAGGTTTCTAGAGGGGAGGGGTGTGGGGGGATGGGTTAGCCCGGTGATGGGTATTAAAGAGGGCACGTTCTGCATGGAGCACTGGGTGTTATACACAAACAATGAATCATGGAACACTACATCAAAAACTAATGATGTGATGTATGGTGATTAACATAACATAATAAAAAAAATAATAATAATTAAAAAAAATCCATAGCAAATTTTTAAAAGCAATGGCTTGGTATGAGTTGGTACATAAATCAGTACAACTTTTGATATGGTCAGCTCAATTATTTCAGATTAATAAAGTGGACACAAAAAATAGTGAAGAACACTTAATCACTTCCTTTCTCAAGCACAATTCATGCCTAGTTTTATCAGCTGTTGTTTTGTCCTGGCTGGCTGTTTAATGACTCTTTCTAGATCAGATGGTTGAAAATTTAGGAGGTACAGGTTGAAACAGATTTCTTAAAAAGTTCTAACTCATGGCAGAGTAAAAAGTATTTGTAAGAAGGAAAGGAAAAATATGCAAGTGAAAGCCAGCCTACGGCACTACTACGTAGACTAAGGGGAATAGCAGTTGCTAAGCATCACATTGATTCATGTCAGGACTAATGGCTAACGGTAACTTGTACAGTGCAGATTATGCCCTTGTATCAGGCACTACATAAGTGATAACTATACTCCAAAATTATTGCCTGGCTGGGGAACAAAGTGTATTTTTCAATTAAAATGAGCTCATCACCCTGGCTATCTCTTAAGAAGACTTGATTGGATTAGGGAGACACTTCTCCTTTAGTCCTACTGAAAGGTTAAGGAAAGGTTTTGTCTTCCTCAGGTGATGATCTTTATTGTGGAACATTTTCAAGTTCTGTGTAATGTTTTAGAGCTGTTCCCTTTTAGCCATGTGGCAAATGCAGCTATAATTAAGAAATGGTCTAAAATTTATGAATTTTTGACAATTGAAAATGAGACAGCTTATATTTAAAATCCTGTCTCTTTGTGTATAACTAAAGGCCTTTATTTTTTTTCTCATTAAACTTTTGTTTTAATGGATCTCAAAATTCTGTGACAGATTTTTGGTCAAGTTGTTTCCATTAAAAAGTACTGATTTTAAAAACTAATAACTTAAAACTGCCACACACACACACACACACAC